>NC_136005.1:8547503-8742503 GCF_048128805.1 Centroberyx gerrardi
AAGAGAAGACTCAAACAGGTAAACAGACTGCTAAAGCCCTGGAAAGCATGGAAATGTTTAATGTTTTCATCCAATGTTTTCTCAAATATATTAAAATGTCATCTCAGGCACTCTCATCTTAGTCTGGTATAATATTCAAGGCCTCTCTAACTGAAATTTATCACTAGTTTCACTGTTACTCTTCATATGTGCTGGGTCTCCTCTGTAATAGCAAAAGCTGCATATATGCCAATTTTAAAGATTATCATAATTGTCAATTAAACAATTCAGAGTGTTTTGATTCCCCCGTAACAGAATCCATTTTCCATGCTCTGTTCTCCCAGGATTCCCTCTGGTACAGACGGCTGGATGGAGTACGTTCCCATCTCAGAGAAGAAGAACGTCACTGTTGCTGCTCCACCGCAATACAGAGAAGGTAGGACTTCACTGTTAGTGTGTGACTAGAGCTGAGGGTGAGATTTAAATACTGACACTGCTGTAATTTTACTTTATTGCACTCTGATCATAATGTAATACATCATGTTGAACTGTTACATTTTTTCCTCACATGCCTTTATCACGTGGCCAATTATTGTGTGTAATAGGAACTATTTTCACTTTTTCCATTACTGGAAACATACTTATGAACTTCTGGCAGGGAAGAGCCTAAACGAAACAGAATGGGAGGCAAATACATTCAGTTGTGGCAGAATGGAACTAATTGTGGCTTTATTACTGTAAGTCATGTTAGGAAAAAACACAATAGACACATTATTTAAAATGATGAATTACATTAGTCAGTGCAGCAGTATATCTGTGAGATGTTTTTAATGGATTGTTGAAAACGATGCAGCCTCAAACCTGCAGTAGAACAGACAGTAGAAACTTCTGACTGTGGCAAATACATCAGTGGATTTAGACTTTTCACGGGCATTAATGAGAATAGAACAAAAACTAAAATTACACCAGTGTTATCCTTTAAATGTTCTATACATTCATTGATTCAGGGAAGGTTTACTTTATTTTTTGACAACTCCCTGCCACGTGTTCATGCAGTTACTAATTCCCACTTAAGAGCTGCCCAGTGCATTTTTTACTAGTGAAAGAAGGGAGAGTAGCAGATACTGTAAATTAGGAAAAAAAAATACTTTGCCACAGTTTTTCCCCCCATTCTGCAACCGCAGACATTGTGGACGTACGGAGTGGAATTAGCAAATCGTCTGCCAAGAGAAAGTCATTAGTGTTCGGTTAATCTCTTCCCACCACCTCGGTTAAGATAACACGTAACGCCGTGCTGTGATCTGGGTAGGTGGCCCCTTGGTGTATGACAGCGTGCAGCTGGTGCAGAACTCGGCCGCCTTGAACGGGACCCAGAGGGTGCTGCTGGATGATGTCATCTCTGAGACGGAGTGCTCAGAGCTCAAACACCTGGCCCACGTAAGGACCCACTCTGACCAGATCATGCACTGTCATGTTTAAATCAATCGTTAGATCAGTCATGGATATTTTACGTGTTTGCATCGCCTCTCAGTTTTAGATAATGTGATTTGAGTTTGCTACACAATGTTTCAGCCCAGAAGTTTTAGTAGCAATGAGGGAGGAAGAAATTGGTTTTGGGATCTTGATTCACTCCTGGTCCCATTCCAAGGTTTAGTACTTCTTATTTGAAAATGACTCATCGTCACATCAAAATGTTATAGATAGTGATATCATAATATACAGCAGGAACGAATTATATTGGGCCAAACAGTAATCCCAGATGATGATTTTTTATAGTTACTTACATTCTTCTAGCAGTGGGAGGCCACTACTGATGACTGAATGTAGAGGAGGCCTTGCTTTCTAAGCCTGTGTTAGTAGCGGTTGAGTCCATGAGTTCATGTTGTGGTTGATTGTGTTTAACTCTGTCTGTGTGCTTGTCTTCCAGTCCGTCACCATGGCAGGAGACGGATACAGAGGGAAGATGTCTCCACATACTCCCAATGAGAGGTTTGAAGGAGCCACTGTACTCAAAACCCTGCAGGTACACTCACCGCTAAACATGAAGTACAGTAATGCCAGGGTCCCACTACATGATTTAAACTTTATGTTATGCCTCATTTGACCATTTCCAAGGTGGGGATGAGTCCATACTGGCTAAGCAAATTTGGCGCCTGCGGGGCTGATGAGGCACAGTTAGTCTTGTCATATGTTGAGGGTCTAAAATGAGGAAATTAAAATACGTATTGTATAAAGTCAAGTCAAATTTATCAAGTCAAGCTTTAATCATTGTTGCAGCCTCAAAGGATTATGAAAACAATAAATGGAAACGAGATGATTGGGTTACCCTGTCAATAGCTTTATTGTAGAAAGTATTTAATAGAATGTGTCACAGTGGAGAATGCATTTTTTCTTTCTTGTTTTATTGTTTGACTGCATTTCACGTTGTGTTTTCTCCCCTGCAGTACGGCTACGAGGGCAGAGTGCCGCTGCGGAGCGCTCGTCTCTTCTACGAGGTCAGTGAGCGAGCCAGACGCATCATCGAGTCCTACTTCCTGCTCAACTCCACGCTGCACTTCTCCTACACACACCTGGTGTGTCGGACCGCCATCACAGGTCGGTCACACACAAACACACATCGCATCACACAGACACACACACAATCTGATATTTACATTTTAGACATTTAACTGAATTTATGCAGGGCAAATTACATTGAGTTCAGTTGAAGAATAAGCCTAGATTTCAAACATTAAGTAAAATCAGTGTAATATTGAAGTATCAAGCCTGGCTTTTCTTGGCAGTACAGTGCCCATGGTGTTATGTAGTACTTTCACAATAGGTATTGTGAAGGCCGACAAGCCTTACAAGTATTACACAGTAATTATTCAGTAATGATTGCACAACTTACTACATTACTTCTACTGTTATCATGCTAATAATTACTCTTTATCACCAGAAATGACCGGCATTTAACTGAGAAATTATACATTATAGTAAAAAATAGTTACTCATTATTATCAGAAATTACCAGCTACTCACAAATAATTTCTATGTAATGACACAGTAATCACCCTGTAATTTGTGTACTGAAATTTAAAGTGCTACTGATGCCGGGCAGAAAAAAGATGGTTATAATGTTATTTTGAAATATTATTTGAAAGGCTCTAATACATATAATATTTTTGTCTCTGGTTAATTTTCCGTTTGTGTGTGTGTTTGTTCCCAGGCCAGCAGGACCACAGGAACGACCTGAGCCATCCCATCCACGCTGACAACTGTCTGCTGGACCCCGAGGCCAACGAGTGCTGGAAGGAACCACCAGCCTACACATACAGAGACTACAGGTTAGACACTTCAGCAGACTCTACTGTGCATCATACAGTGAAAAGTGTTTTTACTGCCATATCATATCATAACTGCCATGTCATATCACTGCATTGACTGTCGAGACCTTACTGATCTTTTGTACTTTTATATTTTCAGTGCGCTGCTCTACCTAAATGGAGATTTTGAGGGTGGGGAGTTCATATTCACAGAAATGGACGCCAAAACAGTGACGGTAAGCTGATTCTAATGAAATGTGAGATTTAGCCCCAAATGAACCGCTAAGTTTCAGCACACAGGAAGATGAATGTGTGACACGTGATACTGAAGTAGTATCATAGGTCACACACACCCCGAATGTGTGTAGATACATGTAGATACAGAGGTAACATGAGAGTTTGACAAAATGCCACAAATGTTGAAGCAGTAAATTGAAATATGAGCCAGTATAGAAGGTATTGGAACATGATTCCCTGGATATTTAGGGATAGAAGGTCAGTGTCCGTATCACTAAATTAAAAAGCAAACACACACACACACACACACACATATACACATATACACATTAAGGGTCATTATGGCCATGGTGCCTAAAATTGGTTTTGTCTGTTGGAATATTTTTCTAAATGATCTACATTAACAGTTGACAAAAATACAAATTTCATTGATTGATCTATAACCATAAATTATACAACTTTTTTGTGACCAAATTTGTATTATTCCTTTTTTTTTTTTTTTTTTTTTTTACATTGGGTGGTTAGACCATATCAGACAATATACAAGATAAACAAACATGAAGGGAAAGAAAAAAGAAAAAATTATACAACTTTTTGAAAATATTTTTCTGTCACATACAAAAGTGATGGGTTTCTGGTTGCGATTTGCTTTGTATATTGAATAGTGGAATCTTTTGCTTAATAATGTGAGTAGTAGGTGGTAATCGTAGCCTCTTTCTCTCCTCGCTCCTCTCCAGGCGTCAGTGAAGCCCAAGTGTGGCAGGATGGTGGGTTTCTCCTCTGGAGGGGAGAATCCGCACGGTGTGAAGGCCGTCACCAGGGGGCAGCGGTGCGCCGTGGCTCTGTGGTTCACCATGGACCCCCTCTTCAGAGAGCTGGTAAACTTCTGACATCCACTGTTTCACTTCAAATAGTTTGGTAGCCATGTTGGTTGGGGGCGATTTCCATTTTGCTTCTAGGTTCATCCTAGTTTTGGTTGCAGTTTTGGTTCAAGTACAAGCTGTACTGCTAAAACTCTCATGTTGTACATTTTGACGGTATATAATGAATTTAATTCCAAACACTGGCTGTATACTTATTTGTGTTTTGAAGGAACATTGGGCATAATGGCACGACGGTCTTATAATGTTGAATTTTCTCAAGCAGTCGGGGCAAATTTCCATCTGACACAAATTACTGTTTGTGTAAGTTGATGCAAATACAATGACATACGTGCAGTTCAGTGTTTTGCTTAATCTCATTTCAATACTTGAAGCTGCACCAGGCAAGTTTTTTATGTAAATATACACCTGTCTTAGCCTAAAACACAAAGTGGGACTACAGTAGAGAAGAGTCCCATCCCCGCTGACTCTGTAGATTCACTCTATTTGCCCAAATGAAATTAGACTGGGAAATCTTCTCCACCCACGCAAAGTGAAAAATCTTAATCTTAAATCTTAAACGCAAAATATAAACTGTCTCTTAAACAACCCTTTGGTATAAAACATCACAGCACGTTCCAACATGAGCGCGCTGTGTGCAATTTGCTGACGTCACGTTACATGACTTATTAAAGTGCAAACTTACTCTTCGCTGCCAATGTGCGAAATTGCTTGATACAGTTTTGTTCACTCTCATTTTAAATCGCCTTTCAAAACACACTTTGTTGTTTTCCTCTTCCTAAAATCCCCTTCACCGCTCCTGACCTTCTTCCTCACTCTTATTTCTCCCTCCTCTTTGTTTCTTCTCCTCCCTCAGGAGCGTCTGCAGGCGGATGAGGTGATCCAGGCGCTGGACAGCCAGTCTCAGTGGGACCAGGGCCTCAACATCAACCCTAAAGACGAACTGTAGCAGCAGACGCACAGCCCCAACCCCCTTCAATCAAATCCGTCTATCTATTTTATCTATTTATTGAATGACCTTTGGATCAGAACAATTCTATTTTTGTACTGTTTGAAGTGCAAGGTTAATAATATTGTCGTTTCGTGTTGTGAGTCGGTCGCGTGTGATTTCTGTCAGTCGGTCGCGTGTGATGTTTTTTTTCATGTTTCATGTTGTTTTTTTCACTCACACCAGTACTTGAGTTTATCTTTGGTTCTTTTTATTCCTTCCAGTGACAGTCTCTGTTTAGAGTACATTCCAATTCACTTTGTATTGACTTGGTGGTTTGGCACAGAAAGCTGTTTTCATAAAAGACTGTTCATACCTGTAATATTACTGAACTGTGAAGAAGCCAAAGAGAAGAACGGCAGTTGACATTGTTCTGTTATGGGTTGTGCTTTTTGTTCTTGCTGTGGACAAGCCTTTTCAGATATTAGTCCTAACAGTGTATCAGTATAGAATCAATTGAGAAAAAGATCAATTATAATGGGCTGTATATATTCACTGGCCAAAATAATCGGAACATCAGTTTTCCATAAAACATAAAAGAGCTGTCATGTTTGTTAAGCAGAACCTTCACCTCCTGTTCTTAATCTGATTACCAGCGCTGCTTTGTGACTTTCAATTCATGTGCAACTTTTAGATTATGGCTCGATTTTTTTGATGAGCATGACAATTAATCATAATTGACTGGTAATCATATTATTATCAAGTAACAATACTTTAATGTATTCCATCTACAAAGCTCGGTAGAAAAACATGACTGCAATATATCAAGTTTGGCCGAAGTCAATCATCATCAGATATACAGTATGTGTTTGATGGGATACATTCAAAACCCCTATATAGCCTATATATTTTTTTATTGTTTTACCTTAAATTCAACGTTCAAGAATTCACAATCATGTCTGAATCCATCCACATAAATGTTACTATTATGTAGGCCAGGGACTTACATCTACTAACAACTTGCGGTTAATGTTAACCCAAAATTTGTTTTGTTTTCATGCCAACTATCATTTTATCAAAGTAGGTGACACTGTTTTCTAGTGGTGGATATCTGATTTAAGAACAAAACTCATTCAAAGCTGGAGACAGAGAGGGGGAATTTGAGAAACAGAGATAAATTCTTCTATGGTTGATATTTTTATGAACATGCACTCTCTACCTTTCTCAGTGTCTCATGCCAGAAACTGTGTGTGCTTTCCTCTTGTTGGCGGTGTGAAAAGGAGAAACCACGACTCACTTCCCTCCACTTCGGACACACAGAACAACATACTAGTTTACAATTTCACTGACACAAGGACATGGTGTGTGTGTGTGTATGTGTGTCTATGTATGTGTTTGTAATAATAGACAGTTGCTATTGCAGTTGTCGACATTTAATATTAGTAACTTTTTTCATAAAAGGTGTCAATCATTCCTGTTTCAAGGAATACATATTTTATTTTTAAGGTGGCGTATAGTTCTCCTTTCTTTCTAGAATTCATATTTTTGTTGACGATACAGATAGGCAGAGTCATGCACTGTAAGTCCAATGGAAAGAAAAGTGACTTTGTGTTTTTTTTTTTTTCATTGATTCAAACTGCTAACCAGGAACTTAATCCAGTTGTTTTAGGGATTGGTTTGTAATAGAGAGGGTGGCCACTTTCCTTTGTTTCACTGATATTTAAGTATGAAATGCTGTAGCACACAAAATGATTTATGTGTACATGCCTATAAATTAAAAATATAATATTTCATATCCATATTTAATGGTGTATTTTTATTTTATTTATTCATGTTTTACTTGTTCAACACAAAATTAAACATCATTTGTTCTTTTGTATGAAATAAGAATTTTGATATGAAGAAATTGGTACATGACCCCTTGTCTTTTCTTTTTCATATCATAATAAATGTCTTAAATGTTTCCCTATGCGAGACATTTTTGCAAACAATATTCTCTTCTTATAGATATATATCCCATCAGTTGTTTCTTTTAAGAATATGTATTATCCATTCAAGTCAAATCTGATGTAGCCTATATCTATGTAACCAAACACTCTGACAAAAGGCAAACAGTAACAGAAACAGTTTGGCTCTCACAGCACTGCAGTTTGTGATGAGCTCCATTCAACAGTAAAGTGCATCTGCCATCTACAGAAAACATGTTGATACAATAAAAAATCATTTACTCAGAATACATTTTATCACCCGATAATCTTGATATTTCACTTACTCAGGTACACTACCAGTCAAAAGTTTGGACACTATTTTACTACTATTTTCCACATTTTAGAATAATAGTAAAGACATCAAAACTATGAAATAACACAAATTGAATTATGCAGTGACCAAAAAAAGTGTTAAACAAATCAAAACGATCTTATATTTTATATTCTTTAAAGTAGCCGCCCTTTGCCTTGATGGAAAGGCAAAGGCTTTGGAAAGAAATTCATACATAGGCATCAACTTCACTATTTATATTTGTCTAAAAAACAAATTTCAAGCATTTAAGCATAAGCCTTTAGATCAAAATAGCTTTGAGAGAATGAAAAACATAGAACATTCAATCAGGTGTGTCCAAACTTCTGACTGGTAGTGTATATTCACACTGCGCAGAGATAACTGCAGTAAACCCCTTTTTTCTTTTTTTTAGAAAAGTGCTTTCACATAGCACAGAAATCTGATGAAGAAATCCAAACTTGGGAAGAACCTCCAGGTGGGAATTATTACAAAAACACTTCTCAACTAGACACAGAGCTGCAGCCACCACCCAAAATATTCCCTTACAGTAAACCATAGCTTTTATTCCACACCAGCCATACATGTATTGTCCAGTCTGTGGTTATGTTACTGTAACATGAGATCCGTATGGAGTCCCTGGTTTTCCTGAGGTCTGTATGAGGTGATACTGGATGATTGTTGGGATCGGTTGGTTCAGAAGCGGTAGGCCAGGTGTTCGGTGAATCTGAAGGCCTTGGCCTCGTTGACGGTGCACAGCAGGTCCTGCATGCGCCGCGTGCGCCGCTCCTCCAGCACCAGCCTGCGGGAGCGCTCCCGAGCCGCCTGCTGCTCCGCCCGCTTCTCCGCCCGCTTCCGCTTCAGCCAGCTGGGGAGAGGAAGAGGAGAGAGAGGACATCAGGACTGATGAGAGAGAGGAGATCAGGACCGATGGGAGAGAGGAGATCAAGACCGATGGGAGAGAGGAGATCAGGACTGATGGGAGAGAGGAGATCAGGACCGATGGGAGAGAGGAGATCGGGACCGATGGGAGAGAGGAGATCGGGACTGATGGGAGAGAGGAGATCAGGACTGATGGGAGAGAGGAGATCAGAGAGGAGATCGGGACTGATGGGAGAGAGGAGATCAGAGAGGAGATCAGGACTGATGAGAGAGAGGAGATCAGGACTGATGGGAGAGAGGAGATCAGAGAGGAGATCAGGACTGATGGGAGAGAGAAGATCAAGACTGATGGGAGAGAGGAGATCAGGACTGATGTCTTAAACATTAAATCATCGCGAATGATTTCATCGATGTGAGCATATCCACTTAATTCTCCAAAATAAAAAAGATTTTTTACTGCCACAGAGCACAAAATGACCATAATATATCCTCAGAGGGGTGATAGAGTTGTCGATTAATACCAGTGACTCAATGATTACTTCACCAGGTGCTGCGATTTCTGGCTTTCAAAACTCACTTTCTGGCCTGAACTGTGTTTTGGAACAAAAACCCCTAGCCCAGTGGAGTTTCAGGACACTCCCAATCACCTCTTCAACTGCTGGATGATGGAGGACGGTGCTACCAGCAACACATTTCAGCTACGAAGGCTAAAAAGACTTGTTCTCAAGCCAAAAAAACAAAAGACAAAGCAGTATTATTACAGTATTTTTCATTGTGACATATTACCTCAGATGTTTCTGTTGGATCTCTGCTCTTATTAGTTAGCTTACTTGTCTCTATTGCGAATGTTACTTTATTTGTTTGTGTCATTTACAGGCCACCATAAGGGGTGGGGGCCATGCCAGAGACTTGTATAGGAGGAGATCGGCTCTATCAATATTGTTGCAATTCCTACTGGTCGCCAATAGCGGTCGATAAAGCTCATAGATGACTTAATGCCCCTTTAAGTGTTACTTACAATATAAACAGTGTTCCAATTCCAAAACGTCATATCCAACAACAGACCTCTTATCTGATGGCGGTCTGTGGCTTAATGTGTGTCTATTTTAGGGTCTGTTTGGGAACTCCTGTGCGAACTCACAGTTTGAAGGCACGTTCACACTCCTCCCGGTTGTGCAGCAGGTATCCGCTCTCCTCCTCCAGCCTCTTCATCTCCTCCAGCTGCCTCTCTCTCTGCTGCTGCTCATGCTTCCTCTGCAGCCACGACTTGAAGGCCTCGTCCGGGTCGCTGGGGTCTCTCTGCAGGGGGAAGGAGAAATAAAGCTGAGAGATGAGAGATTCCTGTTTTTATTTTATTTGGCAATATCTTTGGTGCTAAGTTTCTGCAGTGCACGTCCCAGAAGCCACTTGTCAATCAAACAGCGTGTCCAGTACTGCTACGTCTTTTTCCTTGGATTTTCTGTGGTGAAGTTTGAGTTTCTGTAGGCGGCGCTCTTTTCTTTGTCTGTTCAGCCATGTTGGCTATCGCTGCTCATGCTAACTACCCAGTTCTTCTTCTGTTTATTCCAAACAAACCGCTGTTGCTACCTTTAGTGACCTAAAACACATCACTTTCTGTGTGGCAGAGGATTTTTCTCTTTGAAAAACCTACCAGGGGATAAGAAGAGTAAATGAAGGAAATGTAAAAGTTTTCGTGAGGTATAGGTTGAATCACTGTTGTGTTATATCAATCAGTAATACAGAGGAGCAAAACAAAATGTTTTATATGAAAATGTCATGGATTATTAATTTAATGTATTTTGGATTTCTGTCCTGTTATCATGAGTTGAGGTGCATAAATGCTCAGATTCATCTCCCTGTCTGCTCTTTGCTGCTGTGTGTTACAGAATCCTCCTTTCTACTGTGGCCTGACTGCAGTAAAACATACAGTAGGACTACAGAAACCTCATAAAAAGGTCATTACTATGCCCGGGTTTTAGTACATTGGTGTGCCCCCCCTTGTGGCTGTACCCTGCAATTCATCCTCTCCATCTCCTGCGCTCGGTGGATCCTTCTCTCCTCCAGAAGCTGCTCTCTCTTCCTCAGCAGCCAGGCCCTGAACGCAACCTCGTTCTCCTGCCTCTTCTGCTCCTCTTCCTCACGTTTCCTCTGCTCTGCCTGGCAGGGAGAGAAGAAGAGAAGAGCTGATAAGTAGGGGTAAATTATTGCATGAAGGGCAGCATACCACCATGGCCTAAAAACAACAAGAATGACAGCAACCAGTCATTTAGTAGCAGGAAAACTCACCTTAACTCAATTCACCCAACTTTTTATTTCTTAAAATTATGTTTTAACTTTTCAAGCTAACACAAATCTTTGAGATCTAAATTCCTGGTAGATGTTATAGCATGAAACTGATCTGAGTGAAGTAACAATGAGCTCTTTTTGTTGTTATTGACTGTTCACCATCGACTGGCTGGAGTTCATCATGTACCCACTGTATGACTGATATGAAGCTCTTCCTACCTCTCTGGCCAGCCTCTCCTTCCTCTCCTGGATTTTCTGCAGCAGCTCTTTCTGCTGGGGGGAGAGGGTGTAGGTGGGCTGGCAGGGCGTCTCGATGGCCGACTGCACCCGCCGCTTGGTGCCTCTCCTCTGGCTGCCGCTCTGGCTGTGGCTGGCTGAGTTGGGCCGGTTGCGGGGCTGGGATGGAGGCCTGGGGGCGCGGAGCCGATCGACACCCTGCTGCTGGGAGAGGGAAGAGCCGGCGAGGGGACGAGGGGACGAGGACGAGCTGTGGACCCTACTGGGGCTCAGAGTCGACTCCTGGGGACGAGGGGAGGAGCGGGAGTAGTCGCTGTAGCTGTTGGCGAGTGGAGGCAGCAGACCTTGACTCTCCACCTCCTTCAGACTTACCAGGTCAAACTTGCCGTCTTTTTCTACAAGGACTTTTCCCTCCTTTCCTCCCGGGCTGCTCTCCCCATTCCTGTCTGAGCCACCCAGACTACTGATCCCTTCTCCTATGCTTTCCTCCCGGGGGGAAATCTTCAGCTCAGACAGCTTCCCTGACACCTCGCCCTCTGCCTCTGCATCCTTGCGTCTCTCCGCGCCGCCCTCTCGTCCCTCCACCCGTCCGTTTTTCTCATACTCCAGCGGAGGCACCACCAGGTCCACCAGCTTGTCTTTGAAGTGCAGCCGCCGGCGCCGCGTCATATCCGGGGCTTCCTGGTCCTCCAGCTCCCGGTTGGCCTGCTGGATCTTCTCCAGGATGTACTTCTTCTCCTCGTCCGTTTGTTCATCCAGCAGCGGAGGAGGCGGGGCTACGGGGGACGACTTACTCGGACTGTCTCTGTCCGAGTCGTACTCCAGAGGCTCCATAGGCGAGGGCCATCTCTCCTCCTCCTCCTCAACCTCTTCTGTTTTGTTCCGTCTCTTCTCCTCCTTCTGGCTTTTCTCCTTCTGTTTCTTCCCTTTCTTTCTCTCGTCCTCCTCCAGTTCTTTATCGATCTCAGCCTCTATGTCCTCGTAGTCCGGACCCTGCGGGATGGAAAAGGCAGAGACACGCTTCATTCATTAATTAGGTTTGAATGTAAATGAATGAGCAAGTTTGGTACGTAGCTGGTAGTAGACGTGATGCCTATACGTGAGATAACAGACATGTGAGTTTATCAATAATGCATCAGTGGCATTCTCTCCCCTTGGCCCAGTGAAAGTGTATCACCGTATACAGAGTAGATTCCACATGCAAATAGTGAGACGTGCCATTGCGGGTAACTCAACACTACTCACTGTCACACTTTCACAGAGAGGGTCACGGACCCAGCGGCTCCGGGTCTGCAGGAAGTAGAGCAGCACTGTGGACCTACTAGCCTACATAAGCTTAAGTGTGTTTGCACAGTGATAAAACATAGAGGCGGAGTGATGAAAAACACAGTGAAAAAACACAGTGAGGAAAGAAGAAGGTAGACAGAAGAGATGCAATCTCATGAACTGTACACTTTTATTTTTACTATTTTTGCATAACAGACTGTTACCACAAATTTTATTTTCCCAATTTAGTTATTATTCCCACAATTACTACCCATGGACTTGATTTTACTTGTATTTTTAATTTATTTATTTTATTTATTGGTTCTAGTACTTATATGTAACTGACTTCCCTTTGATACGACTACAACTTATTATTTTCATTTATTATTTCCATTATCATGTAATGTCACACAGGGAAGGGTGGGGGATCAGGAAGTGGAAAAAGAGTTTGAATGTAGTGTATATATTCTTGACATTGTTGTTTTTATACTGCCCATAAAACAATAAACAGATTATTACAAAAAAGGAATAGATTTAATCAATAATCTGTGCAGGTGAGATTAAAAATACCTTATAAAAGGCTTATAGAAATTGCACATCGCACCTCAAAACAACCAAAAAAACAGGAGGAAAAGCTAAGACCCATCTCAGACTGACTTGCCTGGTCCTCGGTCCGTCCCTCCTCACTGATCAGCCAGTCCAGGTCCTTCTCAAAGTCGTCCTCATATTCCTCCTGGGACTTTGTGAAAATCACCTCACTCATCTTCCGCCACTGGGAGAAGAGCAGAGTCATGAGGAGAAGAGCGAGTGTGAGTCTTTTTTAGATGACACTCTTATCCATAGCAACTTACAACAAGTGAGCAGACAGGGGTTTGGTGTCTTGGTAAATGACACATGACTTTTGTGGGTCTTGAACCTCTCTGACCTATCACTTATGGGACAGTTACTCTAACCAAGATCTGAGCCTGGCTAACATAAAAGAAATGCAAATATTCAGCACTGTGTGTGTAGTATGTGACTGTCTGATTCATCTACCTATCTAATGACTGTGTATGTCTGCAGATCCATGGTAAAATAACCGAGTGAAAATATAGATAATTAAACCTTGGAGACAACTGATGACTGTGGATGCAGCCACCTAAACGCAGTTTACCCTTTTTCTTTGAGAAATAGAGTTTACCTACATTTTCAAGCTAATTTAAATCTTTATGCTCTAAATTTGCATGTATAATATGGTAAGTAGACAAATGTCAGTTACATTAAAATATATATTAGAAAGAAAATATATAAAAGAAGAAAAAGAAAAAGAAACTAAAAAAAAGAGAGAAAAAAGAAAATAAAACCTAAATTAATGCTGTTGTGAAAACATATTTTTTTATTACTTATATTGCATTACATTACTGTTTGGTGATCACTGGCCCATAGTTCATAGTTTACCCAGCACTTTATTATTACCACTGATTACAATATAGGTCAGGAGATTCCCATCAGGGTCCATCCATTTGGGATGATCAAAACGCAAACGCAACACAAAAAGCAATTCGCAAGGCAAATATCCCAAAACTATGTAGCTGCATTTAATTTTTGCTTTATATACAAAAAACCAGGTTGGAGATCATATGTATTTTTTAATTATCATGGCACCAATTCCTCCAGTTCACACTGAATTAAAAAAGTTCAAACTGTTGGAAATAGGACACCACACTATCCTATTTCTATCCGCCCCCATCACACATAATTATCAACCTGCTTATCCATCATCACTTATCACAGTATAGCCTGAGGCTACATACTGTAGTCTTGTGCTGTGTTACCTATTCGTCGCTCCCTCCTGGCCAAAATGCAGTACTGCAAGGTAACGGCAGTAAACTAATATCCTACAGGTGTTTGTTTTTATTTCAAACGTTCCCCTATCTGCTGATAAGAGATGTTAGATTATGTTTACTGTAGGTATGGAGTTGATGGCTCTGTTGTGACTTATATAACCAGTTTTATAGGTTATAAAATCGGATTTGACTGACATAAGGGCAACAGGACTCCGTATGGCTACAAAAATAAACAGGATATTGGATAACAGGGATAGAATTAAAAGGGTGAGCTCTATACCGCGCAGCCGACCTTCACAAATTATAATAACGCAAAACATTACTTTGAATAACACAGTAGGAAAGAGGTCCTGCATGGCAATGGTTATTATGGTTATTATGGTTGAAATAAACTCACCACCACAGGAGGTTACTGCGTCTTCGTGTTGGTTTGAAAAGGATGAAAAATGCAGTCAGCCAGGTTGTTTGGCGACTATCGCTTCATTTTACTGGCCCGCATAGTCCCGTTCAGTCTGCAGCACAGCACCTGTGCACATAATCTGCTTCCCTCTGCTGCCCTAAAAGGTTTAATAGACGTTGTCATAGAGACCTACAACACGCTTTACTGTCGCTTTACTGCACATGCGCGGAGAGGAGACACACACACACACACACACACACACACACACACACACACACACACACACACACACATATACACGCACACACTAACAAATTCTCTATGTACAGACAAGATAAAACATTCACTTTGGGTCCAATGTAATCTAAAACCATACGAAAAAGAACTATAATTTTTTAGAGGAATAGCCTATTATACAAATATGACAGCAAAACTACAAGTCCCTATATATATTGTAGGGTAGTGTTACCATAGGAGACGAAAAAATACCATAAAGTATATGTCACCATAAATTCACTATTTACTATCACGGTTATACAGTAACTCATTCAATGAATAACCTATTAGGACATTTAAAAAACATAAGGTACGTTAAGGTCACTATAAACTCACTGTTGAGTACCACATAAGTCCCTATTTCACTATTATATGAATATTATAGAGCTGAGAAATACCGTAAATACGCGTTGACCGCACATGAACGACCCAACAAGTGGTAAATAAGACTGGGAAAGTTGGAATTTTCTTAGAAATAATTTACAGAGATGTAACGTTTAGGGGGCGGAGAACATGTAACTACAACCACAGCTGATGGTAACAATGTTGTAATTTATTTATATGTTATTTTTTGTCACCCCATGTAAATAACTAGTATTGTTGTATGCTTCTATTTGCACTCGTTGTTTAACTTTTAGTTATCATGCATTTTTGTTTTTGATGAATAGCCTAGATTTACATATCAATTACATGCCTGGCATGGACTTTCTCCTTCTCATTCTACCAAAATAACGCTGTGCTGCTCGACTCTTAAAGTAAAACATCAGCCACCAAAAAACTACTTCTGTTACGGGGTCCGTTTTGTTGTTATTTCCAGTCAAAAGCACGTGAATGCTTGACAAATTGTATTTACAACTTCCGATCTCGGGAGCAGGAGCTTATGAAGAGCACTTGAAGGAAGCGTCTGTTATGACGCGCAGTGCATGCTGGGGCTTGATGTTCGCTGTAATCCACCACCAATCCGAGTTCTCTGCGCCGCGAATAGCGAAGAACACCATTTCCCATGTTGCCTCTGTCTTTATCACGGAAGGACACGCCCCCCTGACTTGCAACCATGGATGTATGCTTCCAGTACGTCTGATAGCACGTATGTCAACTTGTGATAGTGTTTTGCGCACTTAGTAAATGAATAATAACGGCTAACGGCCGCAACGCACCGAGGACAGCGCGGGAGTTTTTTTTACTACAAATGGCAACTTTCGTCTTTTTCTCGGTAAACAGGACGGCGCAAACCACGGCGCGGCGATGTTTTATTTCACATTCAAACGGGTTGGCTAGTACAGGACACTTATCCTCATTTCACAGCTCCTCGGTGCGCCGATGGACTTCGCTTCCGGGATCGAGATGGTTTTCCAGGGGTACGGGAGTGCGGTTCATGTCCCAGGGGACCGGCGCAGGCAGATCCGCATACGGCCGGACCAGAAGGGGAGCGCTGGCGCTCACTGGAGCCGCAGCGGCAGCAGCAGCGGCAGTAGCGGGGTTCATGGCCAACGCCAGCCACTTCCAGCGAGCTGAAATGGCATCGAGGGTCCCTCAAGTCGCGGAGGAGGAGAGAGAGGGAGAAGAGGGGGATATCCTGGAGAGATGCAGGGGGTTCATGTCTCCTCCCGTGACCGACGTCGAGGTGCTGCAGCAGAGGAAGGGGGAGATGTGCACGAGGATGGAGATGCTGATCATGGAGACGCAGGCCGAGTTCTGCAAAGCCCTGCAGAAGGTGGACGGAGGGACGTTCAAGGTGGACCGGTGGGAGAGGAAGGAAGGTAGGTACAGTCAGCACAGCAGCACGGTGGGTCATTTAGGATTGGCAAACTGCAGCACCCAGTGTGGAGCAGGCTCACTATCATCCTAGTCAAGTCATGTTTTATTTATACAGCCCTTTATCACAAGCATGTCTCAAAAGGGCTTTACATACCATCATGTATACATCACTATATACCATACAGTACATACTCCATCATATACATCATCATATACATTCTACATATAGGCGTACATCATATACTACATCATATACATACTATATCACCCTGATCATTATGCTAAAAAAAACTGCATGGCCAAAGGTTCCCACACCCTGACATGGTTGTAATTACAGTGAATCTATTTCACACTATAGCCATTCTGCTGTATTCTACATGGCCATTGCTACTAATGAAAATGTCACCTTAGCTGACATTAATTAAATGCGGGTTAATAAAATAATTTAATCGTTATAGGCCATAAAATACACTTGTTCCTAATTTTTGTGATGAATGAATTGAACTTTTTTTCCTCTGTGTGTGTGTGTGTGTGTGTGTGTGTGTGTGTGTGTGTGTGTGTCAGGTGGCGGAGGAATCAGCTGTGTGATGCAGGATGGCAAGGTGTTTGAGAAGGCGGGCGTCAACGTGTCGGTGGTGTTTGGGAATCTCACCGAGGAGGCAGCCAGGCAGATGAGGAGCAGAGGGAAAGTCCTCAAAGGGAAAGATGGTCAGTCCTCCTAAGCTGTTGTTTGTATACAGGCCCAGACCTAGACTTAGCTTTTTGGCCAGAGGTGTGGTAACCTACATTCAGAGTAATGTGTCCCTAGCACTTCTCCATTATACACAAATATTCTTGGGACACAGGAAACTGTGTTGCATCTGCTGTCTGTTTGTGCTTGACCTCCTTGCTCTTGGTTGTTTGTAATGTTGGCAATCTAAGAGTTTCAGCTCATTCTTACTGCTGTACTTATTGTAAGTTGGTCTGCATGAGAGCATCAGCTGCATGTCTAAAATAAAGTAAATAGGTAATGCTGAGATAAAAGAAGCACAATCACTCAAACATCAGTAGAGGTAGAGTAACCAGTTGTGTGCAGAAGTGTAAACATAGTGACTTCACAACTTGAGTCCAAAGGTGCGTGTTACGCAATAAAATGTCCCTGCTTTTTTTATCCCGGCTTTACACCAACATGTGCTTCGGAGGTCAGATTATGTTGTTCTCTCCCAGGTAAGCTGCCATTCTGTGCCATGGGAGTGAGCTCCGTCATCCACCCCAAGAACCCCCACATCCCCACAGTGCACTTCAACTACAGATACTTTGAGATTGAAGAGGAAGATGGTGAGTGTGCGATTGTCAAGCCTCGACGTCAGCGGTTGTGTCTTGGTATCAGTGACGCTATTGAGTACATGGATGAATGATAACCCTTGTCTTCCTCTTCCTTGGGTCTGTGTGTGTGTGTGTGTGTGTTCCAGGCTCTAAGCAGTGGTGGTTCGGAGGAGGCACAGACCTGACTCCAATTTATGTTAGTAAGGAAGATGCGTTCCTCTTCCACAACACCCTGAAGGAAGCCTGTGACAAGCACCACCCGCAGTACTACCCCGACTTCAAGAAATGGTACAGCTTGAGCTTAGTCCTCTGTGTGTGTGTGTGTGTGTGCGTGTGCATGCTGTGTGAGTATGTGTGTGTCCATGTGAGCCATGGCCATGCATTAGGGATGTGACGATATACTTATCTCACGATACGATGCGATACGCCGTATGGGGTTCACAATTCGATACAAACACGATACGATGTAATAAATCAAATTTCAATGACAACAAAGTCTGACTGTGCAGAAATATGTTTATTTCTGAGACACAAATCTTTCTAGCCATGGCATCGTCTTGCTAGAATGTAAACAACAATTTTAAAAACGTCATTACAAAGTGCGAATAATACAATTTCAATGGAGAGCTTGTGAAATTGTGATGGGCAAGCTGTCTCATTTATAATTACTACAGCAGAATAAAATGTAGCTAATATTGTGATTCATTTTTCGGGCCGCACAATACGCATTGTCACATTTTTGAATTCCGATATATTGAATTTCGACGTATCATCCCATCCCTACCATGCATATATGGGTAACCTATATGGGTGCATGTGTGGGCAGGTGTGTACGTGCATGACTCAATGACTGTATCTGACTAATGGAAAAGCGTACGTGCCTGTATGTCTAATTTGTGTTTGTGTGTGTGCAGTGTGTGTGTGGGTCACTGTGGGTGTGTCCTAACTGTAAGATGATGATAAGATAAGAAGTCTCTGCCTACAATCTCCAGTTGCAGAAGAACCGTTTAGCCGGAGGTAGCCAGTGAATGACCTGGGAGGGGTGTGGCTTATCTAATGTGGCCTGTCTTAAGGGAATTTAGTTAAGTGTCTTAAGGGAATTTAGTTAAGTTCAATTCAATTTTAATTGAAGCATCTTTGTATAGCTCTTTGCTTTTGAATATTTTCCAGTCCAGAAAAAAAAGTATGTTATCACAGAGGTGCTAATTTTTGGGCCAAATATAATGTTAGTGCTGATATGTCCTGTTGACTTGATGTAAAGAAATGATCCACTTTAAAACTCTTTAACACTGTTAAAGAAAACAGTTATCGGTGATGTAGCTTGCATTCCTGGCTCCAAACATAGACGAATAGGAGAAACATTTTCAACTATCTAAAACATCAACAGTAAACATCAGGTTTTGGTCTCAGTCCCTCAGAATCAAAGAGCGAGGGCTTCTATCTAGAGCTGCCATTTTGCACCGATGTTCAATATTCATACAGGGAGAAATCTGTTGTAGAAGAGGCAGAGACCAATTTCTCCACCGACAGTAGCCTCAATTGACCAGAATGCAATGCAGCTACAAGACATGATGTG
Organism: Centroberyx gerrardi; assembly: GCF_048128805.1. NCBI lineage: Eukaryota > Metazoa > Chordata > Actinopteri > Beryciformes > Berycidae > Centroberyx > Centroberyx gerrardi. The sequence continues at coordinate 8,566,923 of NC_136005.1, forward strand.
TTTTTTTGCCTGTAAAGATCTAGCTTTCCATACATATACACAATTGTATAAGTCTTGCGTCCGTCCTGTATTAGATTACGCAGCTGGAGTTTGGGGCTTTCCAGATCACTCTAAATGTAATACAATCCAATATAGAGCTATTCTCCAAGCTTCTATTTCAAGCTTACACCAAATTTGGCTTGGTTTGTGGTGATATTGGACGGGAACCAAGAGGGGTCAGACACAAATGTCAAATGATTTGTTTATGGAACAGACTGGTAAATTTACCAGAACATAGGCTCACCAGAAAAAATATTTACGTGGGAAATAATTATATATGGGCCAAATGACTGTTGTTTTTATGAATTTCTTTTGGCTAGATAATTATGAAAAACAAAGGGTAGTTTCCATATTGTATGCTTCGTTTGTAAAGCATGGGGATAAAAGGCAGGGTATTTTGTTTGTGTGATATCTGTGTTTGCTGAATTTTCTTTTTTTTTTTTATAATGTTATACACCCATGTAACTTCTTGGTAAGTAAGTTCATGTGGGCTGGGCACCTTGTGTGTATGACACTTTAATAAACTAATCAGTCAATCTGGGAAATGTAGGAAATCACTAACTTGTTTTTGTTTTCTTTTAGCACTGTACTGTTAAGATGTCACACAAAATGGTGACTGTGAGAAAGGAATAGAAAGGCGGGCTTTAGAGGGTTAAATGTAGTGTATTTTCATCTATAGTGAATGAAAACTTAAGTGCATCCATCTGGTCTCTAGGTGCGACAGGTACTTCTATATCCGCCACAGAGGAGAGACTCGGGGAATAGGAGGCATCTTCTTCGACGACCTGGACTCTCCTAGTCAGGAGGAGGCGTTCAGCTTCGTCAGGAGCTGCGCCCGCACTGTGGTGCCCTGCTACCTGCCCATCGTTCACAAACACCTCAACGACGCCTTCACTGACGAGGAGAAAGACTGGCAGCAGGTTCGACGAGGCCGGTGAGTACAAGACCGAGGGTTGGTTTCACAAAACAACCTTTGCCACAAGGGACTTCTTTCAGTCTGTGGCTTTTGTTGATAAGTTACAGTTACATTTTGCATTCTAGTTTAACGTGCTTTGGATTGCTTCATGAAAGCAACAAGTCTAAACAGTTTCCACTTAATCTATTATATGCAATTTAAATCCAGGCCTCTACAGCAGGTTTTGTGTGTCTGTGTTGCAGGTATGTGGAGTTCAACTTGGTGTATGACCGGGGAGTGAAGTTCGGCTTGGCCACACCTGGCTCCAGAATTGAGAGCATCCTCATGTCCCTCCCCCTCACTGCCAGGTAAGCCAGCACTGGTTTGACGCAGTGGTCGGCCTGCGTCAGTAATTAAGCCTGTGTGTGTGTTGCTCGGTGACCAAACTCACCCTTCGTCCCCAGGTGGGAGTATATGCACGAACCTGCCAAAGGCACCCAGGAGGCGGAGATGCTGGAGGTGTTACGAAACCCTAAGGAGTGGGTGTGACCGGTTTCCAGGTTTACATCTAACTACGGACACAACATCCAGGAAAACATCTTTGTCATCTTTTTTCATGGTCTGACCTGTTTGGCTAAATCAGCAGCAGTTAACACTTCTGCTGTTTGTTGGCCAACAGCACACACACTCGCACTGTGTTTATCTAAAAGGACTTATTACAGTTGTTTATCTGTACCGCTGCTCTTCTTGCTTTCCTGTTCGTCATGTTTTGTTAACACTTAATCGCATTGGGATTGCATTATTGTCACTGGGATTTGTGCCATTCCTTATTGTCAGGCAACTTCACCGGTGACCATTATACCCGCTTTTGGGTCATCTCACATTGCATAATATTGTTTGTGTCAAACACTAGCTGTGTTTTCTATGCCTGCGCTAAATGTGGCTTGCTCTACTTGAAGCTGTCACAGCTTTCCACTTTCCAAAGGTACTCCTTGAAGAAAGCACTGAAAGGGAAATAAGGAATCAACTGAGCCACTGAAGTGGTGTACGCCACTGTTTATATCCAATGTTAATAAATCTGTTTTTGATGTTTTAATGCGTCTGGACACAACAATGGGTTACTTTTGATGCCAAATAATTAGAATGTGTTCCATGTTGAGCCTGATTTACTTAATTACTTAATTAGTCATTTCCTACATACTTGGCTTGTTTATACAGCTTTTAGAAACAGATGGACTTTGTTCTACAGAGGATAAATATGGTCTTCTGATGAAGTGGTTATTTGAAGAGTTTCCAAAAAGAAATGCCATTTGTGACACCCACTCTTACAAAATAATTGATAGCAGAGAATTAACACTAATTATCTAAAACTGTTGGTAACTTAATTCCTTGTTTAATGAGCACTTTTACAGCCTGGATTGTATTTGAGACATTGAGTGATCAATTTTAGTAAACATTTTTTCCAAGTGTATACAGCATTCTGTGATAGATTTTCACTCCCACAGTTCCAGGAAAGGACACAAAGCACATTTTAAATGTTTTATTACAAATTAATTCAAGCTTCTGCACATATCCAAGGATTTATAACAGGTTCCCTTGCATTTCATGTTATTCAAAGGTTTATCATTTTTTGTTTGTTTGATAAGGCATCGTAAAAACAGGACTTCATAAGTAACAGTACAACAACTGACCCAACCAAAATGGCTACTCCCTACCAGCACAGCTCAGTTCAAGGTCATCGCAGAGGAACAAGTGCTGAGGTTCACAGGTCAACTCGCAAAAAAAAAACGAAAAAACAAAAGAAAAAATCAGTGCTCAAAGTCTGTAGTGTACATAATAGACATTTTTGACATTTATCAGTATGAATGAACATTAGGCAGATATATTTGGTTTCTAGAATGTATGCAGCAGTATTGCATATCGATTATTATGAGAACATTTGTCAGAGGATTACAGTGACATCGTTATTGCTGAGAGTGACGCTGGAGACGCCAAACCAGACTCTGCCCTAGTATTCATGCTCATTCTGAGCTTCAACACAAAGTGCCTTCATTCGCCATCTAACATAGTTACATTAGTATCAACGCATTCACTGCATTCCTGTGCAGTAAAAAAAATTAGCACTCTCACTAAAACGTACTCTCACACACACATACAGAATATACATATTTATATACAGGTACATTACACATGCTAAACATGGCCTCTGTCCATAGTGACATTTAATACTGCATCTTTCCCTTCCAATGAGTGAAACAGGTTTTAGCTCCACCTCCTCTCTTCCCGACGCTTCTGTTTCTATTGCTTTCTGTCCCACATTCCTTAGCAGGTCACCCCACCGCTCACATTTATAGTATAGCTTCAACCCTATTTGAATAGTCTTCAATGCACCCTCCTTTGGAGAGGTCACATCATCGGATAAATGAAAGTAGCACAGCAGAAGATTCCTTAGTCCTATCCAGTACAGTTAGATCTGCGTCAGGGGGAAGAGTAGGGATTGGGAAGGATGCATTTTCACAGTATTCAAGCAGGGTCTGAATAAATGTCACCCGCCATGAGATGGGACATGGGTGGGCAAGCACGGACCATCAACAAACAACGCTGGGCTAGATCCAAGTCCATGTGTACAGACCATGTTGCATGCCTGACCAAAATATAGGCGCACAAGACACACATACACAAAACACATTTCAGCAGCAGCTCTATATAACAGATTTCCTTGTGTTACCAATTCCTAAACTCCAAAGCATTCAAAAAATAGGTCTATACTAGAGTTAGACCGATATATCAGTTTGCCGATACATCTGGCCGGTATTGGCCCTTTATTAAATATTGCATATCAGCCAGTCAATGTCGTCCACCGCCGATATGATGGAGGTTCCAGCTACAGAAACAGTCTAACAGTCCGTAAATCCTGCAGTGAAATTTCATTTCCTTTGCACATTTAATTTATTCAATAATGAAATTAATTATTCATTTAAAAGGCATAATGTATCCCAGAGTTTCCCCTACCATTGAAGAGGTGGTGTGGGTCACTTTGCCTTAAAGGGATAGTTCAGAATTGTTTACATCTCCGAGATGGCGTGCATCAGCTAGCCTACCAGCCAGCATCACTCTGCTTCACACAGGAACTAATACAGAGACCATAGGCACAGAAAACAGTAAGGGATTTGGCGATAGTTTCACTCCGAAATGATGAAATAACGTCTCAAATTCGCCATGGCATATACTCCGAAGTGTATCTGTGGAGTATGTTTAAATGCGTTTGGAGCTGAATGAAGTTTGACCCCGTTTACGTCCGTTTCTAACTGTGGCTCGCTACAACATCACAGGTGAGTAGAAAATAAGAATAGATGTAAAAAAAATCTAACTCATCCCTTTAAGGAGCTGCTCACCTACCTAAAAGAATTTAATTAGTGTAAGTTTCAATGGAGAATTTTAATGTCCCATGGTCTAAATGCTGTTTCTGAGGCTTTTCCAGCCTGCCAGGAATAAAATTCTGTGGGAAACACTGAATCCTTGTAGTTATTTTGGAAAGATATTGAATTTCGGCACAAAATATTGGCTTTTGGGCACTTCAGTCTAAACATATCGGTATCAGCCTTCAAAAACGCATATCGGTCGAACCCTAGTCTGTACATCTAGAATTGTTTTCCTTTCTTGTTACTATGGCAATCAGAAACTCCTTTTTTCTCCTACACATCACATGCAGCCTTTGTTATGCCTTCTGTGTTAAATGATTCGCTACAGAATGATAGTGCGGACGCCACTTGAGGAAAGTCAACGGAGGTCTCAGTTTGTTTTGGTATTGCAATATCATTGGCTCCTTCTCCACTATCACTCCACCTCCTTGATGAGCGGTTAGTGCAAGTTTCAACAGCGCTGGTTCCAGCAAAGATTGCCATTAGTCCATTAACCAGAGAGTTAACGGTGTGTCTGTGTGTGTTGAAAGGGGGAGGCCGGTGACGATGGCATTGCTAAATGATACGAAGGTCTTAGTGTAGGTTAGGGCGTTTGTTGTGGTGAGTCAGGCTGGTTGTTTACTTCCCATGGCCATTGTTGACACTAGTAGAGCTGGTGTTGACTATATCCTCGTACTGCGGCGGCGGCTCCGTCTCTATGTGGACGTCTGTATGGCCCACTGCCTCCTCGTAAGACGGCGGCGGGTCTCCGGCGCTTCCTCTCCCCGATGTGAGCTCTGAGCCCGGATAGGCCGGGCTGCTGTGGGCACTGAGCTCCGATTGGTCGTGGTGGTGGTATTCCCTCCCCCACTCGTCCATAGAGACCACTGACAGGCCGGGGTCGTGGTGCGAGCGTCCCAGGCCGGGGCTGCGCTCCGAGCGTTTGCGGGAGTGGCAGCGCCACACGGTGATGGCTACCGCGGCGATGAGCAGCACGACCAATAGCAACGGCAGAATCAAGTAGAGGGAGTGGACTCCGCCCACCACCGCCTCCAGCCCTCCAGACGGGTTGCTCTCCCGCACATATTCCTCCCAGAAACGTCTCTGCAGCCAATCAGAAGAGAGACAGACATGCCATCAAACCATTCAGAGATCAGAAATGTAAGATAAGACTAAGTACAAAAATGTTTCCAAAAGCCCAAAGTCACAGTACACAGCGTCCACTCTATGAACACTTTTTATCTGGATTACTGCAACACAATGCCAGTGCACAACAACGCCCAAACAAAAAGCGTCCACATGATTGTGCGTGTCCATCTGCGTGACTTTGCTCTCCAGGCTCCCACAATAGTTTTACAATTATGCCTGCCTCCCTCCCTCCCTCCCTCCCTCCCTCGCATACGCTCAGCTGTTCTTCCTGCTGATAATCATCACTTCCTGAAAAAAAAATAACAGCCACATTCCACAAGCTAGCACACTTGGCGTAGGATTTCATCGCTGGATACAAAAACACCAGGAAAAACACTAGGAGCGGTTTGCGTGTTTGCCCGCATGTATCCATCCATACACAAAGCGTGGCAGGTGTTTTTAGGTGTTTTTCTCTTCCTGTGTGTGTATTTGTGTGTGTGTGTGTGTGGCCTTCTGGAGGAACTGTGGATGAGAATGTGATGGGAAGTGCCCACTTGATAAGCCGAATGACACGCCACTCCTTCCTCTGATATCCAAGCCAGGTGTACGCACTGGCGCTCACTGAAAGACCCCATGAAACGGCATCTTTACTTCCTTGATTTGATGTATTTCCTCTTGAAACAAGGATGTTGAGGCAGGAAATAACGCAGGGAGGAATCATTCAAAAGTGTAAATCAATGGAATATGAGTCAGGGAGAGAAAGGCAGTTTTATTCAATGGGGGGGGAGCGGAGGGGCGAGATTGTTCAAAAATCTGTGATGGTTTTATTGGTTGGAATTTATATTTACGCCTCCTGGTGCAGCATGAGGTCACCATTAAAGATACTCTGTTTTCCAGACTCTGAATACCGTAGTAAAAGTTTGTGTTTGCGTGCGTCTGCTGTTCCCCTCACCGTCTTCTCGTCGTTCTCGAAGGCCTCGCGGGCCTCCTCGTAGGTGCAGATCTCCTCGCGGCACTCCCTCTGGATGTTGCCCTGCTTCATCTCCTCCAGCAAGAAGTTGGCCCTGCGCAGCCGCCGTAGCACCGAGTGGGCCACGTCCGCCGGCAGGAACACTGGGAACACCGGGGCGAGAGAGGACGAGAGGAGTGGAGGTGACAGAGAGAGAGAGGGAGAGAGAGAGAGAGAGAGAGAGAGACAAGGTCAGGCAGGGGGAAAGAGGGAAACGTGAGATTGAGAGATGGTATGAGAGAGAGAAAAAAAAGGGAATGCATGAGTGAAAGTACGAAGGGGAGACAAGAAATGAGGAAGAAAAAAAAGAGGAAAGGAGCAGCGAGTCAGTAAGAGGCACAGCAGGGAGGACGAAGCAGAGAGGCAGAGAAGGGGGGTAAGAAATTAAGCAAAGGGAGAGAGCATTGAAAGAGAGGAGTTTAGAGAAAAAAAAGGAGGATAGAGATGCCGAGAAACAAGCAAAGAAAGGGAGAGAGAGAGAGAGAGAGAGGTGGGGACTGAAACAAAGCCAACAGAAGAGAGCCGAGCGCTGCCCACTAACTGCGTTTCTGCATAAAAACAAAAGCGCCTTTGATTGGGCCGTCCATCCCTGGGCAATATAAGAGAAACTGGAGGAATGAACTGAGAGCGGCGGACAGAGCGGCCCTCTGTTTCACACATCCAGGATAAGAGCATGAGGGCAAGAACATAAACCGCACGCAAGATGCTGCAACATGCCTCGGGAATGTCTGATTAGCTGTAAAGAGGGAATGGCAGCGTCCCTATGACTCATAACTACAGGGGTTTGATCAGGACAGCGCATAAAAAGCAGGAAATCGTGGGCAAAAAAACAGGAAAACGGGGAATTCCCCTGGGAAAGAATGGCAATTGTGTGCACAAGACAACTGAAGAAACCTGAAATATCACATTCCAGTGACTAACTTGTATGCGAGACAAACAATAATGGAAGAACAGGCAGGAAAAAGGCAAGAAATTGGAGCTCATATGAACTGATTTATGGCTCCTGGGTGACTGAAGTATTTAAGATGAGTATAGTGTTGTTAAACTCACCACTCCCCATGATTCCTGCGGGTCTGTTTGGGGTGATTTATCTGTGGAAACCCAAACACACATGGGTGAGATTAATGTACAGCTTGGAACCTGTTGACACAAATCAGTTAAACAATAATTAACCCAGAGCCCCCTTGTCAGTTAATCTCTCTCTCTCTCTCTCTCTCTCTCTCTCTCTCTCTCTCTCATAACAAAACAGTTATTTAAAGAAACAATAACAGCAATTGTATGAAGCAGGGAAGGATTAGGTCAATGAAGTTAAGCTACCTAATCCATCACTGCAAAAAATGTCAATCTTTTAACCAACTCGTGTTCAGTCTGAAAATCTTGTTTTCCTTAAAGCAAGTACAAAAAAATCTCCCAGTGGGTGAGATAATGTCGCATGTGTCTAAGAATTGTCTAGAAACAAATGACAATATCTTGAACTTAGGCAGAATAAGGCAGATCATTCCAAAAACAATATTATTCAATTTAAGACAATTATTTAAACATGATGTTTGTATAGGAAACAAGTGAAATAATCTAATTTCTTTGGCATAATTCTCCTCACTTGGTGAAATTGGGAAAATTACAGTTTCAAGGCGAAATACAGCAATAGGTGACTTGTAATGAAGGGACATTTTTTGCAGCGTTTAATTCTATTAGCTCCACACGGCCAGGCATTAAAGGGCAGTGTGTTGTGACCATGAGGCATCCCTAACCAGCCTGTAGTGAGTGACCAATGGCGGCTGCGGCTGCTGCTGACCAGGGTTACAGGAATGTAGCTGCTCCGACCCAAAATAGATCACCAGTGAGGAAACAAAATGTCACCAACAAAGCGCCGCCGCCCCGTTACAGGAATTACAACAGAGATGGAGCAACAACTGAAGGTTACAGCACCGTTAAGCTCTAATTACAGCTGCTTATCTTCGGTTCCCGTCCATATACCGTTACTGGTCTGCCTGCGGGATGGAGCTGGGTTAACGCTCCATGTATTTGCTGACAGGCGGGGATGATTTGTGGGATCAGTGCGCCTCCCGCTTCGGATGCGTTGTAGCGAGCGACACATCACCCGCACGGCCGGACTTCCCACATGGTGGCCGACAACAGGGCCCGCGCGAAACGTTAAACGTATTAACTCGGTACCGTAACCGTTTGCGGACAAAGAAAGAAACTTTATTTACCTGTTTTCTTCCCCAAATGCGCCTGGACGCTCCCTCGTCGCCTCCGCTGTCCAAAAATGTGGCTACGCAAGCGCACACAACTCTGTTTGCGTAGCGGCCCCCTTTGCCCGTGTTAAAGGGACAGTGCAGGGTTAACAAAGACCCGCCCTTCATCCAGGCAACAGGAATGATGATGACTTTAAAAAAAAAAAAAAAAAAGAAGATAGGAGATAATATCTAGAAAACTCAGTTTCTTGTGGAAAATGTAGGCTTGCTTCACCTTCAATAATAATAATAACAATAATAATACTAAAATGTATTGTTTTTGTGATTTTTTTGTGGCTTTTTTTTTTCCCTTTGTCTTGTTATGGATCTGATTGTTTTTCTACAATTTTCCACCACGGGTTTTTCTGTTGTAATTTAAATCCTATTATCCAAACCAGTTGTGTAAGCACCTCCATACTGTTTTATCACTGTGCAACTAAACTAAACTAAGTTTACCTATAAATTGACCCAATCCAAATTCTCTTTAATCTATCTTTTTTTAAATTATTATTTGCAATACGGTTGACTGCTACACCAATAACTATCTAAAGCTATATATAATACAATTATTATATTATGCATTGTATTAATTATTTTGGCAATATATTAGGCCTATGTCATATTGATTGTATTATAATTTATGTTTATCTTGTAAAGCACTTTGTTACTTTGCTATTTTATAAGTGCTCTGTAAGTAAATATTATTATTAGTAGTAGTAGTAGTGGTAGTGGTAGTAGTGGTAATGTAGTAGTCTATATAATTATAATTTAATAAATATATTATAGTTATAGGCTATTGAAATTCACTGCAATGATTTACTACCAAACAATATTTAATTGATAACCTTGGTGTCAGCCACATGCAGACCTTTCTCCTCACCTCATTTCACTTTGTTTTAGTACTGGTAATATCAACCAGTCATAGTTCTGCTGTATTGCTGGCTGATTACTATCAATAGCAGAACGATAAACAAGAGCTATCAATTGCTTTTCATTGCTTGTCAGTTTAGTATGTCATTTTTTTTTGTCAGTTTAGTATTCATTTAAAGAATTAATGTTCTTTGTCAATCAATTTAAAATTTTCAATCTAAGCGTTGACATTTTGCACCTGAAACATGAGATTGGATAAGTGTGAGCAGAGAAACAGCAGACAGGCTACAACCACTCCACAGCAGCATTGTGTTACATTAGGCCTGATGCCTTTCTCTCTCGCTGTACGTATGTGTGTGTGTGTGTGTGTGTGTGTGTGTGTGTGTGTGTGTGTTTGTGTGTTTGTGTGTACACTGTTCCTATTTATACCCAGGGACTCTCTGCTGATTACAATCTGTAATCATCAGTGATGATGTTGAAAGACTTTGCCACCAGGAACAATTGACCTACACTCCTGTAACTCGTAGATATATATATATACACACACACACACACACACACACGCACACGCACACACACACACACACACACACACAATCAAATCAATACTGCAGTGAAAGAGACAGCTTTTTCTACCCTGAAATAAATTGGTTTTGTTTTATTTTTGAAAATGAAGTTACAGTGAGAACCTTTTATTCAGGTGGCAGTGTAGGATGAGTTCTTCCATATATGTTGATTGAAAAATTGCATTTGCAGTTCAAATGTAATTATGAAGTTGATTAACTTAAAAATGTGTGTGTGTGTGTGTGTGTGTGTGTGTGTGTGTGTGTGTGTGTGTGTGTGTGTGTGTGTGAATCAATATGAATTAATTCCAAGATTCCTCCTTAAGGACAAAGACTTATCCGAGTTCAATTAGGAAAAAAAATTAGTGGTGTAAGCTTCCCTTAGCACATTAGAGTGCGGGTGTGTGTGTCTGTCTGTGTGTGTGTGGGTGGGTGTGTGAGGGTGTGTGTGTGTGAGAGAGAGAGAGAGAGAGAGAGAGAGAGAGAGAGAGAGAGAGTGAGATCGGAGTGTATGTGGAGAGAGAGAGAGAGAGAGAGAGAGAGAGAGAGAGAGAGAGATAGAGAAGTGGGGTAAAATGTTTGTGAGAGAAAAGCAGGGATTTAGTGGAGGGTAAAACCACTGAAACTCATTTTACTCTGCACCTTTTTAACCTAACTGAAATCAATAATGGTTTAAAAAATGGTTTTTCGTAATATAGCTATTATCAAACTGATGTTATATGAAGACAAGCTCTAAGGACAATGTATAAATGATTGCTTTTCTGACAATAACATTGATTTATGTCTGTTTGTGGTTGTTAATAGCCCATTTGGGTGACTCATTTTTGAAGGACGATGCCGATACTGATACTGTTGAATTGAAGCTACTGATAGCTGATAGTTTAAATTTGACCATTTTCATGCCAAAACAAGACAAGAATTCAGTGTTTCCCCCAGAATGTTATTCTTGTTAAGGTGGAAAAGCCTCTTAAACAGCATTTAGACCATCTTGTGACTTTAAAACTCCAAACCCAGACTAATTATTTTTAGGGTTAGAAGCTCTTTAAAGCAATATTCCACTTAGTTTTAACATGGGGGTTATTTGGCACTTGACCGCCATGAAAACCAGAATATAAACTACTCACCAAGATTGGATGCAGCTGGACGAGTTTGTAGCATTCTGATTTTTACTTCCCATTCATTTGAATGAGGCCACGAAAATAGCCTGAAAACCTACATTGAACACATTTGTGAACGGATTCAACAACAGATCCTGCTTTTAAGACAAGAAAGCAGTCCTGGATCCGCTGTCATTTTGCATTTCTATTCTTGCTTTACACTAAAAATTTGTATTTAAAAATAAAAGTAGATTCGGTCTCCCAAACAGAAACTATCAATCCTAAATGGTTTCCCTCCACTATGTTCTCTTCTGTCAATAAAAATGCAATTTGGTGAAATTATGTTCTAAAATCTTGGACCAACAGTCAGTTGAAAATCACAGTAGCAGGATCTGTTGTTGAATCAGTTCTCCAACGTGTTAAATGTCAGTTTTCAGGCTATTCTCGTGGCCTCAATCAAATGAATGGGAAGTAAAAATCCGAGTGCTACAAACTCGTCCAGCTGCATCCGATCTTGGTGAGTAGTTTATATTCTGGTTTTCATGGTGGTCAAGTGCCAAATAACTCCCATGTTAAAACTAAGTGGAATATTGCTAAGGCAGGGTAATTGGCCTTTAATTAAAGCATTTTTTTTAGAAAACATTATAAAAATTAAATAAATAAATTAACTGTATATAGAAAATGAAATTTCATTGTAGATTTTACAGATTGTTTTTATGTAGCTGTGGTCAGGGAGAAACATCATATCCGCAGTGGATGATGTGACTGACTGATATCCGATATCCGATACTTATAATAAAAATCCACCCTGAGATCCTCCTACGCTGTTATTTATCATCAATTTGTGATGTTAAATGTATTCCAAGAGTTATTTTATGATGAAGTGTTGTAAATTACTTTTTTGATGTAACCACTTTCCCTCAACCTGCCTTGTCAGTTAGTGATTTCATACATTTCCCAGAATGCCTTTTGACAACCCCAATAGAAGTGCCTGGACTTTTTGCTTTTGGTACACGCAGGAGAGAGCAATAACCCCACTACATCACCAATAGGCCTAGCTGTTTTGTTAACAGTGTTAAAATGTTTTAAGGTGTTTTTTTCCTTCAATAAAAGGCCAATATCGACCTGACAAACCGATATATCGGTTTAACCCCAGTTATAGCTTAGGCTACCCTCCTTCTTGTTTACTACGACATCAATGGATATAAGGATTGGAGCTGGAGAGAGAGATATCTGCCTAGAGAGAGGGAGGGAGAGAGAATAGGGAAGAATAGAGAGGAAGAGAGAGAGAGAGCGAGTGAGTGTGTGTGTGTGTGTGTGTGTGTGTGTGTGTGTGTGTGTGTGTGTGTGTGTGAGCGAGCGAGAGAGAGAGAGAGAGAGAGAGAGAGAGAGAGAGAGAGAGAGAGAGAGAGAGAGAGAGAGAGATGGATGCAGTTAACAGGGGTAATCCTAGGCACTAGGACCCTGCAGGTGCAGCACCGTGTTATTGGTTATTTCAGTCTGAGCAGTGCGGTCCCATCAGCAGAGCAGAGCAGAGCAGAGCGCTCGGTCTTCGGCAGCGGCAGCAGCTTCCTCTGGTCCCTGGCTCCCCATCCTGCAACCCACACCACGGGGAGGGGGGGCAACCCAAACCTGAACCTGAACCCGAACCCGACCCATTTTCTGGACTTGAGAAACGACACGAATCCCCCCCTCTTCACTTTTTTTTTTAACGATTAAAAGACTTTGAATATGGCTTCGTCCGTGAGCGGCACAGAGGAGGTCCGGGTGTCGGCGTTGACGCCCCTGAAGTTGGTGGGTCTGGTGTGCGTGTTTCTCGCCCTGTGCCTGGATGTCGGGGCCCTGCTGAGCCCGGCCTGGGTCACGGCGAACGACCAGTACTACTTGTCCCTCTGGGTGTCCTGCTGGAAGCCCGTCAGCTCCGTGGACTGGTCCTGCAACAGCACGCTGGCGACCGGTGAGAGAGCCGCTCATGTCCCCACAAACTTATCACTCCAGGCCGGCCGATAGGCTTTTGAGCCACCATGTTGTTTTTGTAAGTTTTAAACGAGTCGGGTGTTGTAGTTTTAGGGCTGTTTCACCCTGGAGTTGAATATTTGGGGGTTTCACCGTGCAGACACCAGACAGACACCCACATTCATATTCAAATTATAAGGCTCAGGGATAACAAAGAGTCCCCGCAGACAGTGCGCTGCTGCACCAATCTGTTCGGTGGTGGAGATTTATAAAACTATCACCCAGGAGAGCGCTAAATGTTAATTACTTTATAATTAGCTCTAGTATTGCCTGCTTCAATTAAACGGCAGAACTTTTCTACATGAAATGGGATAGTGAACAATGGGCTACACATTATTGGTTTCCAAGTGGAAAATAATCGTCTGTAAAAGTTTATTCTTGAGTCAAAGTCTGAATAAGACACTTTTGGTTTATTCTAGCCCAGTTAACCTTTTTTTCCCCTAAACATTTGCCCGGTGCGCCACTGAATGATGTGGGAATTTCGCCTCGCCAGGAGCGGTCCAGCTGGGGTTTCATTTGGCCTTTTGTTGCTCACAAAATGAGCCTTTGTATGGGTTCCTTCACCGGCCAAGGAGCGAGGGCAACTCAGAGAAGTGAACTCCCCAGAGATCCAAAATGCCTGCAGATTAGTAACCAGGGAAACAAGTGGCGCACTCTACAAATGCTGTTTCCCCCAAAAAGGAAACTTCTTCATGGAGTCCCCACATGAAGCTTTCCTGGAAGCATTCCGTATTTCAGTAATTTAGTGATGAATAAGAAGGTGGGTAAACTCTGACCTCCAGTCGTTGATCATCATGAGGCAGACAACCACCAGTAGCCTATAAACACACATCAATTATATTTTCAGGACAGCGTTAATTCATGCTTTGGTGTTTGTTTTTTAAAGACCCTATCTTCATATTACATATGAAGAGTTTTGTTCCATAATGAGATATCCATCATTAAAAAAAAAAAAGACACCCACCCTCCAATTTTGACTGCTGGCATGGAAGCACATCATGGGTTAGTATTGAAGTTAGGAGTCATACTCAGACATGTGCTTATAAAATGTTTTTCAAATATTTCCTGATGAATTTCAGTTAGCCTTTTTTTTTTTTCAAAATGGATATAATGTTTTGGAATTAAACACTTCACATCAATCTGATAACCTACTGCTTCATATAATGTACTGTATACTATGAAATTACCTCATAAAGATTTATATCAGCCTTAAAAGGTGGCTAAACTCTATTCTGCAAATTAAAAAGGTGGGTAAAGTAAGTTTACGTGGGTTTACCCTCCACTATGCCTGATTACAGCTTCTATGTGTGTGTGAGTGTGTGAGTGTGTGTGTGTCCTCCTAGTTCTCTCTCTTTTTTTAATGCTGCCTCTGACTGACTGCCTCTGTGTGCCGGGGCAGTGAATAAGTGTTTTTGTTAGTCTGACAAAATGTTTTCTTTCTGTCTGAGAGATGAGTAACCGTGGGTCACGCTGGCCCTGGTCCTCCCCTGTCAGCGCAGACAAAGTGCAGTTTGGTGCCATATAAAGACATGCAGTCTCCGTGTCAGCACTCAGCAGCAGCGGCAGCAGCAGCAGCAGCAGCAGCATACCACAGTAAATACACACAGCGGACTGGCCATTTCCTCCGGCTTGTGCTTGGCTAGGCTTATTGATTTGAATCCTAGTAATCAGTTTCTCCCTCCCCAATATTTCCTCAGTGTCATGCTCTGGGCATTAAATAAATCCTGTTAGGTTGGAGGACCAGCTGGCAGCTCAGATGTTCTGGGCTTGTTCTGCATGGCGTCTATGTGTGTGTGTGTGTGTGTGTGTGTGTGTGTGTGTCCAGGAAACTACAACATTATTCAGTGTGAATTAGAAAACAGAAGTGAGATATCACCATATTACGCGCTCAAGAAGTGTTTGTATACACATGCAAATAGGCTCAAATACACACACACATGCACATACAAACGTGTTAACGCGCACAAACACATTCTCTCTCTCTCTCTCCCTCACACACACACACACACACACACACAGGCAGGGGGTCAGAGGTCAAGTATAAAAGATACAGCCTCGACACAGGAATGTGGAACGGTCATGCCAGAGCCGACTGCGCTGATGCCAGGTCAGTGCGAGGGGAGGGGACGAATTGTGGAGCGACCGTGTGAGCGACTCCTTCTCCGACTCCAGCGCGAAAAATATTAATAATGTAATGCTTTATTGATCCCATAGAGTAATTCTGGTTTTCGCTTGAGGGAGAGGTCAGGCTCAGCTGCGGAACAGCAGCCGTAGAGCTGGTGGGGATTCTGATGCTGAGCGACACGGAGGGGCTTGAACCCGGGACGTCCAGTTGAAGAACAGTTTCCTCCCCGCACTTCACCCTGCTGCCCTGATAGATAGAAAGAAAGAGAGTGTGTGTGTGTGTGTGTGTGTGTGTGAGAGAGAGAGAGAGAGAGAGAGAGAGAGAGAGAGAGAGAGAGAGAGAGAGAGAGAGAGAGAGAGAGAGAGAGAGATATACTCGAGGCCCTTCTGTGACACAGATCTTCCACCGTCGTCTCAGACAAAGAGAGAGAATTGGGGCCCCGGAGGATTTTTCGATTAACAGCTCGGCAGCCCCTGAAACGCACGCAGGGGGCCATAATTAATGCTCAGATTGGATCTCACATACTGTATCTCCTTTTCCATCTGTCGTCATGCGGGGCTCAGATTAATAGTTTGGCGCTTCCTGCCCTTCAAGCCTTCAAGCACTGCAACCCTGGCTGTATTTCTCGCGCAGCGCACGGGGGCCCCGTTCCAAATCTGGGAGATGAGATGACTTTCCGCGTCCTGCTGTTTCATGGACGCACTGATAAGGCTTTCGGTCGCCGGACAGCTGCAGACCGGCTGGGCTGAAGGCACCAGATCGACCCAGAGAAGATGACTCCAACGATGGGACTTGACAAATCCAGGTCGCTCTTGCCCTCCGCTGACAGGCAGCCAATGGGACTGCGGCAGAGGAAGTCAAGGGTCGTTCTCGATGGGGACCTCGTGTTGCGAAAGCCGGAGACTGGAGGGAACGGGAGCTCTGCTTTTTGTGGGCTCCTTCCAACATCCTGTGGTGACAGGGCCATTTTTAAACTCTAAATCCTGCACCATATTTGGTCAAAAGTAGTTGATGTTTGTTTATATTTGAGCTGCTTGGCCCCTGGAATAAAGTTTCCCTCCAACAAGAGTGGGAACTGTATTTTAAGCAGCTTATGTTCTGTCACTTTCTCCCCGCTGGTGAATGTTTTAATGATTTTCTGCCTCAATAGAGAGGAAGTATTCTTGGCAATATTTAATCTTTTTTCCTCGGCTCCATAATGGACAATACCATGTATACTTTATAAGAATAAACGAGGGAAAAAAAACAAACATTACAAAGCATATTCAAACTCAAGTCTTTCGCTGTGAACTTTTCCACCCACACAAATACTGAATTACTTAAACAGGGGCCAATCCCCTTTATGCTTTGATGTTATTTATGGTTTTCCACTCAGTGTGCTGTAAATTATTTCCTCCTGTGTAATCAAATGCTTCATCATAACATCCCCTGTCTGTTTACATACAGGGCTCCTGTTTCCGCAAGTACACAGTGAAGTTATGAGCCAGACTCTTAATCTCTCAACAATAACATATAGTTTATCTCTCAACAATCCTCAGTTAACATTCCATAGCTAATTAAGTCTTCAACAAATCAGATTATTTCTTAATAAATTGATTTCTTGAGTCTGTTTTACCCCACCTAAATCAAAACAATCTCTACTGATCCTACGGCCCTCAATACAACAAACAGCAATCTCAACTAGAATATATTTTTCTTTTCTGGCTTACACAGGCCTACAAGTTGGGTAGAAAACATTTTCTCTCCTGCCGCCTTCCTTTTTGTTCCCTATTTTGTTTCCGCTTTGGCATTCTAGCAACGATAGACAGCGAGATGGAGAGCGAGCAGAGAGTTATTTCCAGTCTGTGAGCTCTGGTTGAGTGTTTTTGGAGTACTTCTGAATGAAATGCTGAGAATGCTGCTGACTTGGCATCAGCCAAGAGGGAGGGATACCCATTATCTGAGTCACCCCACCGAATCACTTTGCTTTTCTGCTGCATTGGGATTCATTACCGAGCCTCTGAACTCTGTCTGTGTGTGTGTGTGTGTGTGTGTGTGTGTGTGTGTGTGTACCCAAGCGTGTGCGTTGTTTGTTTCTCATTAGCTCGGATCTGCTGTGCTCGGTTCGAGTGTTATTCACTGCATGGTTCACATTCTTCAACCATTCGCCATGGATCCCCAGTGGCTCACATCAAAACACTGCGAGTCACCGCCAACTTCTCAGAATATGCGCGAGGAATTGCCACAGCCTCTTATTATCATATGAACCACAAATAGCCTGTGTATGCGGCGCAGTAATTCACCACAAACTTTTTGTTAGTGGGCGGAATTGTTTTGCTTTGTGACTGTGTGACCAGGCATGTCGGTGAGAGTTAACATGGCTGTGTGACTGTGGCTCACCAGCGTGACCTGTGACCTATTCCACTGCCTCTGTATCTCTTTCCCTCTCAGCTCTATCTCTCTCCCTCTCTTACTCTATCTCCCTCTCCCTTCACTCCCCCTTTTTATCTCTCCTCATCTATCTCTCCCTCCGTCTCCACTTTCCTCCCTCCTGTCAACACGGCTCTCTAGAGTATCCTCGTTTTAGCTACCTATGCCACTCTCTATCTCGGTGTGATTTCATGCCTTCCCTCTCCCGTCTCCTCCCCTTCCCTCCCTGTCCCTGGGTGTGTTTGTTCGCAGACTGGCAGATCGCCACGCTGGCCCTGTTGCTGGGGGGGGCGGCCCTCATCCTGCTCTCCTTCCTGGTGGCGCTGATTTCCCTGTGCGTCGGCTCCAGGAGTCGCTGCTACAAGCCTGTGGCTGTCATGCTGTTC
The DNA here is from genome assembly GCF_048128805.1 of Centroberyx gerrardi. Classification (NCBI taxonomy): domain Eukaryota; kingdom Metazoa; phylum Chordata; class Actinopteri; order Beryciformes; family Berycidae; genus Centroberyx; species Centroberyx gerrardi. The sequence continues at coordinate 8,585,098 of NC_136005.1, forward strand.
GCTGCAGGTAAACGAACACGTATACGTAAACACCAGCGGTTCTGTCACATGTCTACCATATATTGACATCAGTATCTTCTCTCTCTCTCCCTCCGTCCCGTGCAGTGGTGCTTCAGGCCTGCAGCTTGGTCCTGTTCCCCATCAAGTTCATTGAGACGGTCAGTCTGAGGGTGTACCATGAGTTTAACTGGGGGTACGGCCTGGCCTGGGGGTCCACCATCTTCTCCTTCGGAGGAGCCATCCTCTACTGCCTCAACCCCAAGAACTACGAAGACTACTACTAAAACCTGGGAGACAAGAGGAGAAACCCTGGACGCACTCTCTCACCAGTTTACTCAGTGATAGCAGCTTGTAGAGTCTGTTATTGCAGAAGTGAAAGCCTCAGCAGTCAAACACAATGCACAACCGCAGACTGGAGAACAAAAACAAACCCTTATTGTTAGTTTCAGGACACCACGATATTGCACCATCCACAGCGGCAGTCCTACTTAAACTGGAAAAGAACTCTTCCATTTGATACTGTGAGCTTATGTTCTCAAAGACTACCCTTGCTCACTGGACCGAAGCCCCCTACGCTCTTAGTGGCACAGGACTGTTGGCAGCGAATCAGGCTGTGTAATGGAATTCCACAACCAATGAGTTTAATTTGTGAGGGAATGCCACCAATCAGAAAAGCCTGCGTCCCCTTTAACTGGAACTCCAGTAGGTCTTATTTCTTGGCACAAAATCTGGAGAGAACAGATGGATTTACTGACCCCATACTGGGAGGAATTGGTGGACTAATTAACCAATCATAGCAGAGAAGGCAAAGAATGACGTGTACTCAGACCAACCAAGGAGTGAAGGCATCCAGGGAGGAAGAGATCCTATTGAAGTGATATCCTGAGGATGACAAAGTGACTCACCCTAAAGGAAGACAGGGCGCACCTAAGGAAATGCGACATGTTGCATCTCCCCAGAGATTATACAGTATCTGGAATTTGGCTTTGCCTTCTTCCTCCAGTAGTCTATTGTGTATATTGGACTGGTGAAAGCATGTGTTATAAAGAAGCTTCGGTGGACTGGCTTTACTTTCTCATATCCTACTTATTTAAATCTATAAACAGGGTTGGAGATACCGATAATAAGCAGAAGCCACTTAAGACAATAAAAACATTCCCCAGGCATCTACCAAACGATGATTTATTATCATAGTGAGAGCGCATGGCCAAGTTCTGAGGAACATTTTACTGTTTAAGGAGTAGCATAGAGTCTGCCACACACATATAAACTTGATATTCAGTGGTAAAACCATCATCTAAGACCTTTGGCCACTAACTTAAACCTGCAGTGTAACCCAGTTATACCTGCTTTTTGATATAACTGTTGTATGATATGTAAGTATATGCAGTAAGCACAGTACTTTTAAGTATTATTCATTCCAAATAGACAAGTGGGAAGGAAGAGGGCAAATGACCATGTCTGCAGAGTGTGTGTGTGCACGTCTTACATGATCATACCACCCGGCATGTGCTCACACACCTCCCCATGTGATGCCCCTTATCTTACCGCTCTGTGGGACATGGGAATGCTCTGTATAGGCCTCTCAGTACAGTAGGCGCCATTCAGCATACAAAGCTTGTCAGATAGGAAGAGGCTATAAAATGGAATATTACTGTAGTTTCTACAAAAGTCAAAGTAGACTTAGTCTTTACATCAAAGTCAAGGACCTTGATAGGCTAGGAAATGCCTGAGTGCTACGTGCTCTGTATGTGTGTGTGAGTAGTGTGGTGTAGAGTGTGTGAATGATGGTGTGTTCGTGACATGGGGGAACTGGAAAGTTTCACGCCTGAAGGGAGGACAGTGTTGTCATGAGAAGCTGGACTCGGGCAGAAAACACGTGCACTGTACCGGTTTTCAAAGCCCTGGTGATTACACAGTCCTCATTCTAGCTGGGAGGTCAGAAACTTCCCCGGTTCCAACTTGCAACATTGGTGAGAATGAGTGAGTGTGTGCATGTCACTACTATTTGCTGCTGTGTGTGTCTGATCTTGGATTGATTACTAACATAATAAACATGTAATGGAGAAAAAAGAAAAGTGTGTTTGGTTCATTTGGGACAAGGAGCATGCACCAATGATGACATATCATATGAAATATGAAGAGATGCAAGTTGTGCATGGTCAAGTCACATAGAATCAGCTCCTTTATTAAGTACAGCAACTTGAGGCATCTGCACAGGAAATCAACATCTTTTGAACACGGAATACAGTGTGGCATAATATGCATAAAAGTACCAGGAATATATTCATATGCGAGTCTCTTTAGTGTTCTTCATTCAATGAAAGGAGCTCTTATACAGAGCCAGATACAGTGTACAGTCTACATATCGCATTAGTCAGACCCTATATACCTTCGCATTCATCGTCCCACTGTCAGAGAGGGAGTTACAGTTCCTGGTTAAAAGTGGAAGTGCCTCCATTTTGAGTTCAGGAATGGGCGCAGTTGTGTAAACAGGGCAGTCTCTCATTCTGCATGGAATGTTCGCTCGGTAAACCGAAGCTCCTCTTCTTCTCAAGTCTTATTCACTCCGACTGTTCTGAAGCCCCGCCCACCTGCTGTCCCAGTCGCGGCTTGTCACTCCCTTTTTTTTTTATGCATTGCCATGGGAACAGTCTCCAACTGTCCTGGAAAAGCATCGTCATCCGCCAATGGAAACAAGGGTCAAAGTGCACGGAAGTATTAGAGGGGAACAGGAGAAGTGGGCAGAGGGGGATAGTGGCTCTTCCTCAGCAGGTAGGAGGGGCTTATACATAGATTGACAAGGGGAGAGGGCATCTAGACATAGGCAAGACGTTCTGCTTGGAGCTGCAGTGTTGGAAGGGGTGGGGCTTATACTATCCGAGGGTTGGCAGGGGACTGGGCAGGGGTGGGCAATACAACGCAGTGCTAGGCTCAGGTGTAGCGCGGCATCTCGCACTGTTCACAGCGGTTGAGTGCAGGGTGGTTGAGGAAGGTGCAGCTTTCACAGTTCCACTGGGCGCCCTCGAAGTCCTCGTCCCTCTGGGGCCCCGCCACCGGCTTGGAGCCCTGCTCCCCTTCTGGCAGGAGCAGAGAAAAGAAGAAAGCGAAAAGAGGCTGTTTATCCACATCATAAAGTGCATACGACAGCAACAATCTGAATGTCATTAACTCAATGGTGGAATAAACCATGGTTGTCACTCAAGAGACAAGCGTGAGGCATGTATTCAAGCATCAAGCATTCAAGCATGAATGTCGATGGACGTGGGCATCCGCTAAATAGCTAGGTTTCTCATCTAGTTTCCATGCCGACAGATTTGTAGAGGCCAACACACACGCCAAGGACAGTCAAGTCTTTAGTCTTGGTTTTCACAAGATAATGGCCAAAAACCTGAATGTGGGGGATGTCAAACAGGCTTTAACAGAGAATGATGAAGAGGAATGAGGAACTAAATGGTAGAACGCAAAACAATAACCCAGTGTTTCTCATGTGGTTTTGAATTGGAACCCAGATCTTCACCTTGGCTATTAAGTTATGACCCAACAGACTTTTCAACACAATGTTCCCCTATTGAAAGTTTTTTTTTTGTCCACATCCCTGTGAAAAATGTCCCATGACCCACTTTTGTGTCCCAACCCACGAGTCGAAAAAATAACTTCATTGGAGAGTTCTCACCTTTCTTCCCGGGCTTGGGCGGCACCACTGGCCCGGGCTGAATGTTGTCATAAAAGTTGTTCATGGCTTTCGGGTCAAACTTCCCTGCAGAAGGAAGCAGAAATCAGATATGCAGTGTGAAGAAGCCTCATCCATCAACTTGTGCCCAACTTCGTCTACATCTGGGCTCGACTCTTGCAAGATGCTTTCGAATAAATCAGAAGCACGCTTCAAAAGGTCTATGTGTAGGAATACGCATTTGTGTGTGTGTGTGTGTGTGTATACCTCTTGACTGCAGTAGATCTGTCTCCTTCAGGGTGCAGTCGATATCAATCTGAAGCTGTCTGTTCAGATTCCGCAATCGGGTCATCTCTTCAGGCTGCAGCCGGTGCAAACACACAACCCATTTAGATTAGACAAAAATAGACAACCAAATTACCCTCGTCCTTTCAAACTCCCCTTTACTAGTTAGAACATCCCTTGTATGATGCAGTAGTGCAATTTGTGCAATTTCAGTTTAGTATGTGTTAGGGATGCACTGATCAGGTTTTTTGGGGCCGATTACAATTGACCAATTTTGTAACGGTATGATCTGATCACCAATCCAAACGCTGATTGAAACAACAATGGCACATCAAGTAAAAGTGCACAAGTATAAACCTTAAAATTTAAATAAAGCGTCTCTGTCTATCCTTGTTTAAAAGATTGTTCTGGCCTAACCATGTGTAAATAAATCATAGTTTTTATCCAAACATATTTATTACATGTTAGTGTGTGCTTGATGTGTTTTCATTGCAGCAGAAAAGGCTATGCCTTCTGTCCAATGCATTGCTGTCAATGTTGAAAATAACTTAGAAATACAATAATCAAACACTCCAAATGTGTTCAGAAAGGAGCAAAATGAAATGTCTCTCTGAAATTAAACAGCAAGGCCATTTAAAGAAAAGATGGGCCCATTCTCCATAAAAAAAATAAAAAGTCCATATTCAATTCCAGTCAAATGTCAATGAGAATAACGAATGTAGGCCCACTATGTGATCGTGCAGCTGAAATTATGTTTTTATGTGAACATTTATTGGTGGCCAATTGATCTGTGCATCCCTAGTGGTTAATTCTGGTGTGTGTGTGTGTACATCTTTCTCGCCACAGTCTTATGCACTTTCTTGTGCAACAGTTCGGCCATGTACAGTACGTAAGGGTGACCAGTGACTATCCCCGTGTCTGCATGCGTGAAAAAGAGAGCGAGGACATGTATGCTCTCCCAAGTGTGTGTTCGATCCTTACTCTGGGAATCAGACTGGTGGAGTTGACTCGTCGGAAGCGTCTCTGAAGAGCGTCATATTCCATGTTGTTGACGTCGGCCTTCAGCTGCTCTAGTTTCTGCTTCTCCAGCAGCAGTTCCTTCAGTAGACGCTCCATCCTGGCCCGCTGGTGGAGCAGGAGAGCTGCAGGAAAGCACACCCAACACACACACACAGGACTTGAAACACACACCCTGAAGCGGTAGTGTTGGAGTTGGAGGGATCCTGAGAATAGACATTCACTTCTAGCTCGTACTCTGCATGACACACTCAGAGTAGTGTTGTTGTCCCAATGACAAAAATTCTGTCTTTGTTACAGAAACCAGTCCTAGCATCAAGGTTGAGATTGTAAAGTGACACTGGTAAATAAATGATGATGATCAAATAAACAATTTCATGGAAGATTTCCATCACGCTAAGCACTAACAGCAGCATACATAAAATAAACACAAAAAAGGCTATAGAGAAGCCATGGGTAGTGCAGTGTCCTGTCCTGGATTTGGGGTTTGGTTGGTAGGGCTGCTCTCTGCCGTCTCCCTGACTCCCTCAATGTTTCATAATTTAATTGCATTTTGCAGTTTGAAGATGATCATACCTAGGGCTGCAACTAACGATTACTTTCATTGTCGATTAATCTGTCGATTATTTTCTCGATTAATCGATTAGTTGTTTGGTCTATAAAATGTCAGAAAATGGTGAAAAATGTCGATCAGTGTTTCCCAAAGCCCAAGATGACGTCCTCAAATGTCTTGTTTTGTCCACAACCCAAAGATATTCAGTTTACTGTCATAGAGGAGTAAAGAAACCAGAAAATATTCACATTTAAGAAGCTGGAATCAGAGAATTTTGACTTATTTTTCTTAAAAAATTACTCAAACCGATTAATCGATTATCAAAATAGTTGGCGATTAATTTAATAGTTGACAACTAATCGATTAATCAATTAATCGTTGCAGCTCTAATCATACCTGGGTATCGCTATTTTCTGCCGCTTCCCTAAAACTGTCTCAGCTTCCTCCTGCTACAGGAAACATGACATAACAAAAAAAGTCTCTCTCAAAATATCATACATTAATATTTATTATACAATGCTTGATGAATACTTGATTGTGATTGGCTGGAGGGGTGTTGATTAATTTCAGATAAGCGTATGGCTAAGATTAGTCCTTATCACTGTTCTAAATTAATGCTACACATCGAGACTTGCTTATGAATGATATTGCTGTTGAGATGGCCATCACTTTTAAATGATGGCAACAACAATAGCTTTTGTCTTAAAGAAAGCCAGGAATACAATTCTTATAGCTTTGTGAACTTTCTACATGATCTAATCACCTCAACTCTGCTGGCCTGTCTCCCCTCATCTGAGGCTGATCCTCCTGCCTCCAATTGGGTCTGTTAGAATAAAGCAGCGCATGCATTCATTCAAGTTATGGGACTGATGACTGTCTATAAGAGACTTTTTAAATTACTATATTCAGATAAACTCAAAGATAACATAAGATACACCACTGTAACATATTTAGCTAACGTTACAGTGAATCAAACAATAGATAGCTGCAGAGCATAATTTATATACAAATATACTTCTATAAGGATGCAGCCCACATTTAGGCCTATAGGTTCATGATATTTATGGAAATTGAACATAGAGATTTCTCAAATGAAGGTAGGCTACTTTGTTACTCCTGTATACCAATATACAGGCAACACTAATCCAGAGCTACAGGAGATGGACAAAACAACAGAAATACCACATGAAAAATGACTTCAGCTTGGAAGTAACTGAACCACAATTACAAAAGGCAGCTACACAGTTGAAGGCCAATTTGCAGTGTGTGTCAGCTTTAGAAGTCTGACGATCACCAGTTTTTTTTTTACAGAACAGAGATCCAAAGAGGCCAAATAGTCTCCGTCTGAACTGCGGATGTATTGGTCACAAAAACTGCAAAATTGTGCAAAAAAATGTGGCATGGGGAACAGTCTCAAAAATCATGATAAAATATGGTGACTGGATAGTTGTTAAATACCACAAAACTATGGCCTCAAAATTTACCACATAACTGAATCTACACTGGTCTGGCAGTCTCAACAAAAACATTGTGAGCTTGACAAAGCTGGCATTTATGGCAGAGCTACCATTCAGAAACCCATAGTATCCAAGCACACAAAAATACACATAACCTGGTGTAAGGAGCACAAAACCTGGACCAACAATGGCAAGTAATATGGTCGAGAAATATGAGTAGTTTTTCACCCTTTTTGCTATATCCAGAGGGGTTTATGTTTGGAGAAATCCAAAGGATGCCCTCATAATGTCTGCAGCCAACTGCTACAGATGGTATGGGCCATTCCATTCCAACGGCCAGGGAATATGAGGCCATTTTTACAGGACCAGGTGCACCATATGGTGGATCGACACAAGCGTTCGAAAGAGTGGGCACATTTCTCAAAATTAATTGAGAATACGGCGGAATGCAATATTTGTGGCATGGTCCTGTCAACAAGGGGGTAGGGGGGGGGCAGAGATGGGCAAGAATAAGCACTTATCAGCGCAGCATCACGTAAAAGTTAATGAGTGCCCCCCCCCAACAAATTATGTAAAAAGGTTCAATAAGGGATTCAAAAGGATTCGGATTCAATAAGGAGATTTGATACTGGATTCAGATTTGATGAAATGCTTCCAAACCCCAACCCTACTCATGATGTTCCCAATTCCAAGATGATAATACCCCAATATACACTGCTAAACAAATTTAAAAGGGTTTCATGAACACCAGTCAGTTGTTCTCAGGCCAAAAGGGAGGCTATTCCTTATTGTAGACAGCAGAGATCCAAACACAAATGCCGAGTCAAACACTACTAACAGAGCGACACACACACACACACACACACACACACACACACACACACACACACACACGCAGAGTAATTAAAGAAAAAAAAAGCTCCCCTACCTTGTGTGTAGGCGTAGTCATCAGAGCCTGAGCTGGAACGTCGTGGCATGCGCTGAAATTGGCTGGCAATGTTCCCTGGCAGGGCAGAGATGGGCAGGATGGGGGCAGGGGCAGCGTTGTGCTCCCCTTGATCTACTATGTTGAGGAGAGACTCTGCTTCGGCCACAGGCGGCGAGCTGGGCGGCCTCTGGGCCTGGCCTCCCGGGGACACTTTGATTTTGAAGGTGTAGGCCGACTGGCCTGGCTGGGGAGAGGAGGCCGGCCGAGGCCTCGCGGGGCCCTGGTGTTGCAGGTACATCCCAGGGTGGAAGGAAGCTGGGCCGGGAGGTCCGCTCATACTGATGCCCCTGGAGGGTGAGCTGGGCGAGGGGCTGGTGGCCATGTAGAGAGCCCCCTGGGGGTGGGGGGTGTGCACAGGGGAGTTGCTGCGGGGCCGTGGGCCCTCCAGCGTAATCTCAATCTGGTTCTTGAGGGAGCTCTTGGAGTGATAGGGCCTGTAAACGGGTGGCTGCTGCTGGGGTTGTTGCTGGTGGTGGTAGGGCATGCTGGGAAGAGTTGGGGAGCTAATGGGGAGGAAGACATATTGCTGGTGCTGGGGTTGCGGCTGGGGTTGGGGTTGTGGTTGGTGCTGTGGCTGGGGCTGGGGTTGGGGCTGGGGCTGGGGCTGGACCTGATGCTGGGGGGAGCTATAAGGTGAGCCATATGTGGGAGTGCTGTAGGGTGACTGCTGATGCTGATACACTGGCGCCCCAGAGGAGGACCACGGGGCTGGCTGCGGGCTCTGGGAGGGTGAGGGTCGAATATAGAGGGTGGTGTTGCCACTGTTGGCATAGTGCCCAGGGGGGATCTGCAGAGCCTGTGGGGCATTGGGTATATTCTGGGACAGGGTCACTGTTATTGGGTTCATAGTGTAACGTGGGATGGGGGAGTAGGTGGGAGACATGCCCTGCATGGTGGGTGGAGGGGTGGGCGTGCTGGCAGAGCGGCTCTGATCGTTCATGAAGAAAGGGTTGTAGCCAGGTGAGGGGGCCATGGTGGCAGGGGCTGAGAGCGGCTCAGGGTAGTTGGGCCGCTGGGGTTCGATGTGACTGTCACTGGAGCTGTGCACTAGAGAGCGCCCAACTCCTGCTGCTCCTCCATTTGCCTTGCCTGCCTCTGGGGCCGGGTAGCCCAGGCTAATGTGTAGCATGTGGTTTCGGCTCAGACGCACCTCCTCTGGACTGTGGTGGAACTCCCCATAGAGGTATCTATTACTCTCCTGAGCCAGCAGGTGGCAGCACAGATCCAGGTTATTGTTGTTCTGAGACACAGCAACACAGAGCACAGTCTTAGTCATGCAGTTTAGAACAGTGGGAGTGTTAACGTGCTCATGTGGCTGTCCTACTGTCCAGCCTACATCACAAGGGACAATACTAGCCTTGGGCTGTCACAGCCTGATGAATAACAAAAACATAACATCCTGACCTAAAACAAAACAACTTTCTACTCAAATGAATGCCTCAGTGACTCCAACAGCTTTTCTGAGCATGAGTGTGTGTGTGTGAGTGCGAATGTGTGTGTGTGTACCTGCAGAAGGCACTGGGACACTACCCCCTCTGGGATCTCTGGGAAGCGCTGCTTGAGGTCCTGCAGGATGTGGTAGTCTAGCTGAGAGCCTCCCTGCGCCATCCTGAGCCAACACAGAGAGTCAACGAGCCCACAGCTGCAAATGCTGAAATAACTGACCTCCTCTCATCCCCTAAAGACACAATGACAGACAAAACTGAAACCTAAGTTCATAGAACGACTGCATCAATCTTATTGTTCGTCTACCCATCTAGAGTAAGTTAAATGTCTGTCAAACACCCTGTCAGCTGTAATTGCTGAGGACATAGCAATTAACTAGCTTTAGGGAAACATATCAATCTGGTTTCAAAAAGAAGATCAAAATATCCAACAAGACAGGTGAAACAACTGAATTGTAACACACATAAACACACTCTGCTCTGCACCACACGTCAACACTGCCGGTGCTACTAGTAACAATTCACAGACGACTGCTACCTGGCAGTGTGGCTGTCATTCTATTGTTGTTTGTTTAGCCATATTGTTGCACCAAGCAACGACGACATGCCATCGCTAGCAGGCTAGTTAGCAGCATCAGATAGCCTCCTATATCACTCAAATAAACTACCACACCGGTGTGCTGTATGGCTACCAGAGGGTATAACATTGCTGAGGCACTGTCCGGTGTTGCTTGTAATTCAATGCTACAACCCAGTAAACAAGTTAGCTAGCTGGTTAAATACGGTTACCTTAATTCGTCATTTGATTACCTGCTAACTTTGCTAATGCTAACATTAGCTAGCTCCTGCTGGCTGGTCAGCTGTCACAGCTTAGGAGTTGATGGATTAGCTAGCTAACTAAGCTAAAGTTAGCTAGCGTTAGCCACTACGGCTAGCTGCAACTTACCATATGTTTAGTTTCTCACTCATGTCTTCGACCATAGCAAAGTCCAGAGGACATCTCAGATTATTTCTAAAGTGATATGCTGGGGGTTTCTAAAAAATGTTTGCTAAATAATAACTGTAGTCTCGCATTCCAGTATCAGGCCCCTGTCGCTGAACTGCATAAGCACAGGCTCTCTATCGCGATAATGTCAGATTTCTCAGGACCAGGAAGTTCCAAATCGACGCTGTCAATACTGCGCATGTCTGCATGGCGCCCCTCAAACAATCTCTGCTGATGACAATGTGACAGTATTTAACCTAGTTTAATACATCCATGTATTTAACTTTAAGCACTTTCTCTGTTTTCCAACGAATTAGAAATTTCAAGTCAGTCAAATACTGAGTCATCCAACAAACGAGAACTCTTTAATCTATTCAGCCATACACCAGTGAACTAATATCAGTATTATCAGATTGGAAATTAACCCTTTCCATATGAATGCCACGAAACAACACACTGAATGTACTGCAAAAGAAGTAAATGACAAGCACTCTACGATTTCATACTACACAATCAACACTGAAATAGGGTGCTACATTAAAAAGCAATACTGAAATGAGAAAAGAGAAAGCATTCCTGAATAAAGTGTGAAGGGAATCAAAAGTGAGTAGGCAAAAACGATACTATATGCAAGAATTTTACATGTGAGCCTACTGAATTAGTGGGGATATGGAATAATTAATGTACGATTATAAGCCTTTCAGCTACAGTGTAGTCAAGTCCAGGCACCAGACATCCAAGCTATAGAAAACTCTAATAGAAAGAAATTAAATTATGACTTCCCAACACTATATCTGTTGTTGATAATGATAATACCCCACAATGCTGTAACTACTGAAATGAATTTACTTTCAAATCATAAACATAAAAAATATGTAGAAGGAAAGGAAAAGAATGGCTTTGTTTTACCAACATATTGATGAAATGGAAGACGGGGCTGTGATGCTCATCCACTATTTATTTCTCTTCTTATCAAGTTCATTTTTCAGTTGCTCAGTCTACTTTAGTCTATGGTTAGCCTTTGAGCAAAACAATAAAAGACTAATGTATAGAATATCTAAAATATATCAATGATTTTTTTAGCCCACTTTTTGTTGTCAGCAATGGGATAAATAGACAATCTGATATACTGTACTAGCCAAGCTAAGGTTTGTGTCAGAGGCTTTTTTCTAGCTGTTTTCACTAGGGGGCAGTGGGACGTCCAGTAATTCTGCAGTAGCACTTAAACTGCAGAGACAATAGCAGGAAGGAACACACATTGGCTTCTGCAGGTTTTTCAAAAGGAAATAAAGAGGGTGTAGAGTTTAGAGCAAGACTATCAGCACTTAATGTAATAGTTTAGCAGAGAACACAGTCAGTATATGAAGGGGAAACAGTTAAACGATGGTCTGCACTTGTGAGACCCGAGCATATGGCCGTTTAATTAACTGTTGAGCGGTGCCACATATTTGAAATGCAATAAAGATCATACAGGAATCTGATATTCCAGTGGTGTTGATGAGGGTTTTAGGTCACTCACACCTCAGTACCAGTCTCTCTCCAGATCACAACTATAGATCATGGAAAAGTTGTTTGTAATTGATAAGTCAACTACTCAACCAGCCAGTGGGTGCAGAGTCAAGTCTTGCTTGTCAGGGATCCTTAATATAGCCAGCGCCTGTTAGCTGATAGCACTGGCATTTCTCTTAAACTAGATACTGTACATAGGGAGGAAACAGGGCTTTTTAACTCTGAGCCATTTTGGACCACATTCTCTGGCCCAACTTGCGATTTTTTTCAAAGATAACCTAAAAAATTGCACAGTAAACAAGCGTTTGAATCATATGGAGTCATTTGTGTCTCTTTGTAACTAGCATTAAATGAAACTAATACTCTAACTCTACTCTGCAAAGGCTGTTCTCTTGAAGAAGGCTCTTTTCCAGCTTAAAAAGGTTTGCCGTGTGCCTAAACCACTTTGGTAAGAGTTCAGCCGACTCTGTCAGCCCTGGCAGCACCTGTTCAGTGGTGGAGTTGCTTTTCCTCTGCGCAGACGACAGCTGAGCTCTTAGTAACCACAGCTGGGAACTCATGACATGCTGGAGCTCTGAGAGTACACTTTCATCATGGATATTGTAGTCCTTTCTTGTGTAGTTCAAGAGAGGAGCTAACCGTTAAAAAACTTGAACACATCTGATCTGATTTCTGAGTCACGGAGAAATCATGCAATTTACTCAATAAAGCACTAACATCTAGGAAAATCACATAGTGTGCTATAGTCCACCCAACATTCACCACAAGAGGAGAACAACACATAAATGTCTCAGTCTGGTGTTTAGACTGAAGGACCTGGTGAGTTTCTACAGCAGCACCACTGCCACCTCACTTCACCCTGCAAAATGGGGCAGCTGCCGGGTGAGAGAGGCCATCACAGGGCTTTAAAGTTCATCACCTATCGGTCTGGTCATGGTCCAGTCTGGTTAGCACATACAGGCCTACAACAAGAACAACCTCGACTAAATGTCTTTATAACTCTACAGCTTTCAGATTATCTTACAGACCAGCGCTGTAATAGAAAGCTATTCTGTCCAGCTCAGAGGCATCCTTCTCATTTCTTGTAAAGACAATGCAGATGTCGCACCTTAGTTAAATGAATATTACCATAGGTCATTTGGTGGATACCTTTAGTGCCTTACAGTGTCATAAGTGCATACATTTTTTAGCATGGATGCTTATTCTGCAGACTGATATGTATGTTTGGGTGTCATTATAGTAAGCCACTCTTGATCAGAGAATTGATATTTATTGATATTAATTGGTTTATTAGAGCTGTGGCGACTAGCCTGCCTGTGTCCCTCACCTAGCCTAGATTTGACCTGTTGAGCCAGTCCACTGGGGCAGGGGTATGTGGGCTTCATAAGGGCCGTACCATCACAAAAAATATTGACAGGGGAGTCAGGGCCGAGCTGCAGCAGCTGAGGCTGAGGCCCAGTCTGACTCAGGCTAGCTGTCCCTACAGTGCTGATTAGTTGCCACAGCTGTGGCGCTATTTATGGCAGTCCCCTTGTTGTCCCTGATGGCCTGCAGGACTCTGGACAGAAGAAGACAGAGCCCCGCCTAGGGTTCAAAGAACTGACCTCCACCCTCCAATTCATGCCTTAATCTTGAGGAGGAAGTGACTAAAGGAGATGAGGTGAAGAGAGCATTTCCTAAACGTTGGCATGTCTGCTATGCAGAGGCCAGCCCTTTTCTTGCAACTTGCATTTCTTGTAATGGTATTCAAATGTAACATGAATGATTCATGTTACATTTGAAACTACCATGTTTGCTTGCATGCAGATAAGTCTTCTTAAACCAATGTGTCCAGTTTCTGTTCCATTCAAGGCTTCCCATGTCCCAGTGTCGCCACAAAATCCCAACTGTTTTCCATTTCTTTCTCTCAGATGACTAATGATGCATGCTGGTCTGGCTCTCAGATTTCAGCTCCAAGTATTAGCCGGAGGTTTAGCCCTCTTGGGTTTCCCCCGGCCTGTCCACCTCTCACTGGACAGGGAGTGAATACTGGAATTATGTAAGATTCCGTTCACTGTTCCAGCTGACATTGACCTTTGACCTGTAATGTGCATGATATCATGTCCAAATGAAGGCATATTGCAGTGTGTCAAGCAAGGTTTTGTAATCAATACGGATATTACAAATTCTATGATTATTAGTTACAGCCAAAAAATATCTGATGGCAATAACAATAAGGTTCTTGTGTGAATCACCTCTCAAAAAACTTCTATAGCATTCCTATAATATTCCTATAGAGGTTCGTAGTTTTGCTGTGAAATTTGCATAGTATCCTTTTAATATTTATCATAGGATTACTATAGTTCTTTTTCATTAGGAACTTGTGTTTTTGTACCCAATACTATGCCCACACCTATATGCATGAGGCCTGTGTGGTCAGTGAATCAGCAGCTGTGCATGGAGCCATTAGAGCAGACAAATGTGTCTGAATCAGGGTTTCTATTTACATCCATCACAAGTGAGAGAACCACTTTCTCATCTTAGTTTAAAGGAAGACTCACCCATCAACAGTAGTCAGATTAGGGTAGTGGACCGGCAGGCTTATATAGACCTCAAATGACATATAGGAGTCTATATAGTTGTGGCATGACTTGATGTGACTGTGATAAAAACATGTTATTATGTGGCTCTTGACATGTTGATAGGAGTTGTAACCGTTATTGCATAGCAGAGTGACAGCAATATCTAGGTTACTTCACGCGGGAAAAACAGAAGGCAAGCTGGTGTCTCTCTTAACAGATAAGTCAGGCATCCTGCCTCTAACAGCCAACAAGTGGCCTTGATAAAGTCTGTTTGGGTATAAAGGTTTTTCATGTGAGTTACAACCAGAACCTTGCAGCCCTAAACAGTAGCTGGTCAGAAGAGTGTCAACTTTCTCTTGTAAAAATCACACATAAACAGACAATTTCTATCTTGGTAGGCTATCCCTTGTAAATTTGTAAATGTAAGCCATCAACATCATAGTTACTTGACTGAAAACAAAAAGGAAATAGGCCATGGCAAAAGGATAATAACAAAGGGTAAAGAATAAGGATTTGAGGAGAGCAGACACATGTAAAGAGTCAATCTGATAAGCAGCAAATAAAAATGCATCAGACAGTTATTGCAGCACAAGACTACTACCATAAGTTAGAGGTAACACATATCTAAAGCAAAAGATCTATAGTAGCCTAATCTTGTAATAAGAGTCAGATTCATCTTGTAATACAAATTTCACAATAAAACTAGGCTATATGTTTTTATAGAGCACTTTTCAAACCAAAGTTACAAGTGCTTCACAACAAGTGCAAGGAATAAAACATGTAGTACAAAAATAAAAACTAAAGGTACTGTAAAAATAAACATAGCAAAGAGATAAAAAGACAAACAAATGACAATAAATAAATCAAAATTTTAATCTGTAGGATGTCTAGGTTATAGACATCCTACAGCAATATTAGGAGATAAAAATGTCATTAAGGTCATTATAAACTTACTATTGAATACCACAGATATAGCCTACTATGAGTCTCCATAGGAATATTATAATGATACCATAGGAGATAAAAGGATAAATTCAATCTAAATTCACTATTGAGCATCACAGACTCACTATTAGTGAGTACCTGTAGGAGTATCATAGTGATTTTCCTTAGGCATTTTCTAAACTTTATATTTGCAGCTGTGTGACTGCAAAGGGGCTCAGCGTGTGTGAGGCAACAGCTGAACCTGCCGCTGGCGCGCGAGGAATGCGGTATCCGGTAGAAAGTAACGGTACTTTTATGGAAACGGCTAACCGATGAGTAACCTCAGCCAGTCGACCTGGTGCCGCCGCACAGCGCACGGTGTGGAGCGTCCTGGACTGTCCGCTTGGCGTGTATCAGTAGCTCTGGTTTATACACGTAAAGGATTTTTATGAGAATAAAGAGGACCGCAGCGCACTAAAAAGGTAAACTGTCATTTTTTTGTATTAAGTAGACAGAAATGGTTTGTAAAACCTTACAAGAAGTGTAAAAAATAGTCTGTTCATCAGTATGAGCAAGGTCAAGTTGAGTTTGTGGAAAAGTTGCTTCTAGTTATGCCTAAACGCTGTCTGTGATAGTGAGAATATCTTCACTGATTTGTAAAACAAGGTTTTCTAATTTATTACAGGAATTGTTTTTCTGTAAGGCTGCATAAGGTAACGTCAGACTTAATTACTTAAGTCTACAATATTTGATTAGGCATACAGGAGTTTTAACTTTCTGATTTCCATAAGGTTAGCAGAGTGGTAAATGAACATGTACATCTAGCTTTGCCACACACAGTTTTAAAACTTTTTTTTGGACACACACTGTCATGATATCTTGTGCCAGCTGAGTACATAATGGCAGCCAGAAATAGGACTTCACTCGCCAGACCTAAATTTATAGGGTTAGATGATATGACAGTTCAAGTTATTAATATAAAATTATTGCAGGAAATGGGTCAAGAAAAGTATCCGGATTTTATTTTTGAAAATAACATCTTTATCTAAAAATGCACTATGAATATGGAGTTATAATTAAATAAAGAAGCATATGATAGTAAATCACTACTCACTGATTCACAGTGCAGAGACGGTTCAGTGGTTCATCAGTGTTTGTTTACCAGATGTGCCATTGTCATATTGCAGGATAAATCAGAGAGATGAAGATTTGTACTTTAACCTATTTTTATAACCAACCATGATATTATAGCTAGACACAGATAGTGATGCATGTAAACGCAATAATTCATATATCTGCTGTTTTTTTTGTTTTTTTTTATAGCTAATTTTGTTAATATCAGCCTTTACAGAAACACAGTTATATTCCTAACAAGTTAATACCATTCAAGTACCAAGGAGTTTCTATGAAAAATTATTTAGTTAGTAACCCACTGTCAGGTTTTTTTTGGGTCGGCATCACTGTACCACAATAAAGTACTGAAGCCTAACCTGACGGCTGCATGTGGAAACTGGCAGGTGGCTGCTTGCCAGTTGATACAACAGTCAATTTGTGCTGTCAATCTTCTGACCTTCAGTCTTGGCACTCATCTTTGTGAATGGAATGGCAAAGTAGGATCTAAGCTAAAGGTTTAGGGATCAGAGAAAACAAAATGATGATAATAAGCTCCAGGCATCCTGTTATCACTGCACCTTTCATTGACTGAATAATAAGTATCATGAGGTCAATTGAGGCCTTGGTTTCAACTTCAAACAAGATGTACTGGCCTATTCATGAATGAACAATTTTATTGTTATTTTGCTTCTACAAATTCAGTCAAATTAAACAATTAACGGCAATAAGTGATGATTTTGGGCAAAAAGACAAGCTACTCCATGATACATAATTCTACATTAGGCTACTCCTTGTTGCCCCTATACAGTATGGCACTGAAATGACAAACTCCTCATGAGCAAGGTCATATCCCACTATGATGAGAGTTTCTAAATTCATTTTCATAGCTGAATAGAAGAGGTATTTCAGAGCGCTGATAAACAGCAACAGTTTTAGTGATGGATGACTAACAGTCCAATTGTCTCGCTCTAAGTCTGGCCATTTTGTCAAGGGTCTGTGGGGCGACATGTGGGTGCCAACTTGAGCTCCAGCCAACTGCCTATCACCTATCAGAAATAGCCACGATCACATGTCCTGGACACACAAGTGGGCTATAATTAGAGTCCAGCAGGCCTCCGGTGCGCTCTGTCTCAACATACTGGGAAGTGGAGCAGCTCTCTCTTCCTCTAACTCTGTAGTGAAGAAGTGTCTGTCACAGAAACAAATCCCACCAACAGACCTGGAAGGGAAAGAAACAAACAGGGAGAAGCTGAAATGACATGCATCTGATAACTCATCATATTAAATTCAACAAAAAGAAAAAAAAGTGATGGGTTATTCCACAGTAAATTAGTAAAGTTCTGTCAAATGGTCATTTTATTACCTGTTTCTGTTACATTGTCCATTGCTGTAAGCATAAAGCAGATCAATCGATGACTTGTGCATAAAACCAATAATGACAAAACTTTCTCTAATCATATTTAGGATCCAAAGTAATAAGACAACATGGTAACATTACAACCCTGCCTTTGCTTTGCAGGTACATTTGAAGAACCTGTAGGTCAACTTGTCACTGTGGCGCAAACATGACTGAGGTGGCACAGGTTACGGCTGATGTCGCACACGACATGGATGATGTCGCAGACGAACAGGAACATGACATGAGCGACGTGGAAAACGAGGAAGACGATGTGGCAAACGAGGAAGATGATGTGGTGCTCAGTGAAGATGATGCAGCGAATGAGAAAAATGTGGAGGAGTCACACAAAGAAGACATAAGGACACACAACGCGAATGATGAAGCAAGCGATAAGACTGACAAGGCACACTTTAACGGTGTGGAACACAGAGCCAAAGAGAAGAATGATGAATCGCAAGCCGTAAATGGCGTCACACAGGACACAAAGGAGGGGGATGATGCATCTCTCGACACAAATGAAGCACAGAATATTTCTGATGTGGCACTGAAACAAGAGGTGAGACAGGAATATAAATCAAGAGTGATAGAGTGTGATTTTATAACCTTTTTGTGATTTGTTATATGATTCTCTTCCTTATGGATCTTACTCTTCACACAAGCCTTTTCCCCCTGCTGCGAAATAACTTCATCTTATTTATCCTTCTTGTCTGTTCAACCATAGAAACTCCTCAGATCCAGAAAGCCGGTGGCCAGGAGCTACGTGCCCAAACTGAACAAGGACAAGGGGGATGTGAAGAACAAGTTTGAGGCCATGCAGAAGGCCAGGGAGGAGCGCAGCAGGCAGAGGAACAAAGACGAGCAGCAGAGGAGGAAGGAGCAGTACGTCAAGGAGAGAGAGTGGGGCCGCAGGAAGCAGCAGGTCAAAGACTGATAACCCCACTAACCCGCAACCGTGACCTGCATGGCATGATGAGGCATGACCGGGTGACAGCGCCGCCGGTTGGTGTGACAATTCACTGTCTTCTACACACCACAGTGCAACAAAGACATCAGCCACACAGTGTTTCATATAAATAACCAATTAATTATTTGGATTACTTCATATAATAATCAACTTTGGTTTGTGCTTGATATAAACACTACCAGTCAGAAGTTTGGACACACCTGATTGAATTTTCATTATCTTAAAGCTTATGCTTAAATGCTTGAAATTTGTTTCTTAGACAAATATAAATAGTGAAGTTGATGCCTATGTATGAATTTCTTTCCAAAGCCTTTGCCTTTGCAAAGGCTTTGGAAAGAAATTCATACATAGGCATAGGCAAAGGGCGGCTGCTTTAAAGAATCTAAAATATAAGATAGTTTTGGTTTGTTTACTGTATACTATCTTTACTATTATTCTAAAATGTGAAAAATAATAAAAATAAAGAAAAATGCAGGTGTCCAAACTTTTGACTGGTATTTTAAATATGGTAATTTTAACCCAGTTAATATGCATTAGGCACACTGAAGAAAATAACCTACAGAATGTGACTGCTACCTGTCTGTTTCTTAAGACAAGCTCTGCATCAACAGTCACTGTGGTAAAATAAATGCTGCGATGCGGTGTGATGTGAGTGGATTATCAGTGATACTCAGAGAGAACAGCCTCCTTGTGTGTGTGGCCGTAGCGCAGCTCGCCAGGACCGGACACCTACGCTCATCTCCTCTCCGTGCCACAACAACATGCTCCAATCAAAAACCCACCTGCGGGTCACATGACCCAGCTTTTAGCAGGGATTAGGCCCTTGTTCTTGCTGGGACCAGCATGGCTCCTGAGGGGCAAAGCAGATGATCCCAGCTAAACCGTAACCTCACCACACTGTCCATCTGATCCACCACAGATAAAAGAACTCCTCGCCTCCAGCGATGAGGAAGAGGAGGTGAAGCCGGCCAAGGTAGAAAAATCCTACGTCCCCAAGATCACAGGTAAGGCATGCTGGGGGATGGGAGGGTTAGGGGAGCTGGATATTCAGTGAGCGGTCTGATAGGATGTTGAGAGGAACACGACCGATGTTGACGACTTGTGTTGTGCTCTGCGGGGTCCTTAGGTAGTGTGAAGGGGAAGTTTGCAGAAATGGAGAAACAAAGACAAGAGGAGGAAAAGAAGAAGATGGACGGCGAGAGGAAGAGGAGGACTGCCCAGGACACCATGGAAAAAGCCAAGATTCAAAAAGAATTGGCTCAGAAAGCTGCTGAGGTATGTATACTTTGGGGTGGGGGGTTCCTTCGTGTGGGGCCACAGCAAACAGTAAACGGGACAGCGCGTCTAGATTGTTTAGCCACGGCCTTTCTGGAGGGAATGGCTTACTTGTATCTGTAATCATTCAGGTAATCCTCAGCTGCCACTCGGCTGAGTTATTTTAAGTGCCATTTGAAAGCCAAACAGTTGGCGGAGGCTGGATGTAGGTCTAAAACCAGCAATAGTGTTGCCAGCATGGGAACTCTAGCTAAAAAGATAGCTTACATTGGCTCTTAGAGTACAGGACCTCTGGTAATTTAAAGGATGATGGCAGATACATGTCATTTTATCAAGAGTCAGTCTCCAAACAGACATCTCCATAGTACAGACAGTAACAAATTAATTGAGTGTTTAAGTCTATTATACTTTCAGACAGTGTAGTTCTTGGTTAAATGTCACGTAATTATCCTTGTTCCAGATAGACAATTATAGGCAATTACATGTCACTTCCTTGCCCTGATTCTGGTCTTGTTCAATGCAATCAATTAATAATGATGATATCAATGTTGTCAATATTCAACAACTGTATAAAAATAACTTTAACTAGACACTGTAACTAGATTGGTGATTTTATCCAGCCTTTCATTTTGACTGTATGTTAACAAGTCGTTTCATATCCCTGGATATTTATACCACTGTAGTGTTTTATCATTATCAGCAGTTGTAAAGACAGAATTATAAATATTAAATGAGCATCATCAACAACACCAGTCCTAAACACCCTGGTGTGTGCTAAAGGGTGCTAAGCCAAAAGCTGACTCATTATTTACAATATGTCATTCACATTCTGCCATACTCACTCACTACTCTAATGCCTAAATTAAGCACAGACTCAAGAAATCAGAAATGTAATGATACTCTAAAAATCTACAAATCTACATAGTCATATCTGCTTACTTTGCACTTAACATTTACAGTATGCCACATTCCCATCCTCTTGCTTGACCTAGTACTATTTTCTTTGCACCATGTTGCCTATATACCGCCTGGCTATATTTTAAACAAACTGAACGATGCTTTTGATCTTGTGTTACAAACTGAGTCAGCCCTGACAAAGCCCTACTTGGCCTTGCTGTGCAGAGCTGGCTAATGTCTCAGTATTAAAGCGGCCCAGTTCAAATTTGACGAAGCACTGACTCGGTGATCTAGAAACAACTGGGCCAACACACTGACCACAGACACTGCCAGGTGTAGACAGCATGCGACTGGCAACTGTTTCCCACACCACCCACTGACTAAATTAGCTCCAGTCCTCCTCCTTGCTATGACTGAATTAGACGCTCCTATCTTAGACTGACACTCATACACTGACCTACTGCAAATGGTGACCATCAGGCCAACAGATCCCCCCCTCCCCACCCATACACTCTTATCTTCAGTCTGTCTGTGGGTATGCAGTGTGAGTGACCTACATCTAATGTGTTTTGCCCTCTACCACTGAATAGTCAATGTGTGTGAGGAAAACAATTTAATTTGTATTGTTTCCAATGTAAAGTTTTTGTTTTATGCAGTGTCTAAATTCTGTTTCAGAGGCCTTCCAACCCCACATCTTGCCAATATCTTGTATTTTTCACACTATTATTTTTTATTTTATGCTTGTCTTACTCCATTTAATACCTTACACCATCTTACATTATCCTTCATATACCTTCCAGGATGGAGATGACACAATCCTGGTACGGGTGGTGCCGGCGAAGTCATCGCGACCTCCAGGCAGAATCAAGATGAACTTTGAGGATATGGAGAAGAACCGTGAGGAAGAGTTGCAGAAGAAGGCAGAAGAGGAGAAGAAGAGACGCTACGATGAACACAGACGCTCCTTCAGGGACGCCAAGCGACGCTCGGTGACTCAGCAGGTTGGACGAGGGGAAACAAATACCAACGCATGTTTGTGTTTAGAGACACTACTACATCTCCCATAGCCGTGTTTGTTGTTGATATTCAATTTCTCTTTAAAAGCTAGATTGTCCTGGGCCTTTAGCAACCAACATAATGATTGTTGATGTTTAATACTTTTTTTTATTAGACAAAAATAACAATACAACAACAAAACACAAAAACAGCAGCATAACAAACGTATAAACATCAGGAAAGAAAAAAAATACTATGTAGGCTACATAACAACTGTAGGACAAAATATATTAACTATATACTGTATATGAGACCGATATATGCAAATATATGTATAAACATACACCTATAATCACATAAAAGGAACAGTAAATAATTAAATATATTATAAGCTCTGTTTACAGTTATTAATCAATAAAGGCCAATAAAAAAAGACACCAAAAACAGTGGAGGAAGGAAAAGGAAGAAAATGTTTAACACTTCGTATCCTCAAACTCGTGGCTGTAGGACGAAGAGGAGAAAGCTGCAGAGAAGGAGCAGGTGACTCCTGGGAAGCTGAAGATGACATTTGAGGAGCTGGAGAAGGAGAGGCAGGAGCAGAGAAAGAAGCAGGCGGAGGAGGACGCCAAACGTCGCCTGCTGGAGGAGAAGAAAGCCTTTGAGGAGGCCAAGCTGGAAATGGTAATCAGGAGTTCCAAGAGGGTCTTGGAAAGCTGCAAATTTTATAACAACACTTTGTTTTTGCAATACACAATGTCAACACATTTTGGAGATACTCATCCTAACTTAAGACATGTATAGTATTTTATAATCAATCTAATTTCCCATGTATCCTGGTTTTGAAAGGCAGAGGTAACTTTCTGTTGTTATCACTTTAGAGATTAGACTAATGGATTATTCTCCAACAAGTGAGAGTTACAAAGTTGCTAACAGTGTTGAAAACATCTTCAGGCTTGAGAAATGTCTTCAGTTTTCATTTACACTTCACAAACACGTGACACATGCGCTTTTGTTGTGTATTGAAATTTGACGTTTGAACTGTTGATAACATAAACTGAGTTAAGTAGTGCTGATGGCATTTTTCTGTCTTCTCAGGGAGAAGATGAGGAGGACGGTCAGCAAGCTCAGGGAGAGAAGGACGAGGTCCGACCTGGAAAACTGAGGTTGAGCTTTGAGGAGCTGGAGAAGCAAAGGGTGGAGGGAGTCCGTAAGAAAGCAGAAGAGGAGGCCAAGAAACGAATGGAGGAGGAGAGAAGAGCTTTCGCCGAAGCCAGGAAGAGCATGGTCAATATGCTTCCCATGTGAAATATAAATATTCAATACAAAATAATGAAGTGAACACAGAGAAATTGTCTTAGAATTTAAGCCCTCTCAGTTTGCATACATATCCAATAGTAACATCATTAGAATTTATACTGAAATCTGATATTTAGCTTACATTTGGAGTGGCTGTCCTCAGTGCAAACAGTAATTTTGTCTCGCTAATAAGGAGAGCCTCATTTAGAAAAGTGAAATGAAAACTGACAAAAGCTGATCACCATCAGTCAACTCTGAGCTACCAGAAGCTGAGCCTTTGTGTTCTCCTCCAGCTTGTAGATGAAGATGACGAGGTGCTGATGGCCATGCTGAACCTGGAGGGCGATAAGCCGGGGAAGCTGTGTGTCAGTTTTGAGGAGATGGAGCGCCAGAGAAGAGAGGAGGAGCAGAAGAAGGCAGAGGAGGAAGCCAAGAAGAGGCTGGAGGAGGAGAAGAAGCTCTTCGCCGAGGCTCGCAAGAGCATGGTAAGTCTGGATGAAAACATACAGCATGTACATATCTGGCTAAGCACTAACATGTCAGAAGTACGCTAGTGTTGCTCTGTCTTTAACTTGATGTGCTGCTGCTGTGCTGCTGGCCAGCTCTCCTCTCTGAAAAAGATCCTTACTCTCAAAGGGACTAACCTGGGTAAAAAAAGGTTAAATTAAACAAATGAACACACATACATACTGTTGTAGCCAATTTTGATGTGCTGCAGGGAGTTAGGAACTGAGGAAGCCACACAGTTTTTCAACCGTGTGTGGGCGCCTGTGCTTTTTTGGTCCTGTCGTGTTGTTAGGTTTTTTTTGTTTTGTTTCATATCGAGCTCGTTTTTATATCACTCATTCAGTGCACCCGGCCTTTGTAGGTGACTTTAAATCTATATATATAAATAAAGTGTCAAACGCATATTCCATGGCAGACCTCATTTTTTGCACCACCACGCGTTGGAAATGCCTTCAAATTCCCTCAAGTGGCCTTTTTTGTTGTTCGATTGCCACTATACATACCTACAAACACACACACACACGCATGCAAACCTTAGATATATATTTTTATATTTGTTTCATTGCAGCTACGCTTAAAATTTATTTTAGTGTTAGTTAAAAACATTATAAACAAATATCAGCTGCTTATGATTTCTTGCAGCCTATAATGATCTGCTTGATCATTACTGTCATCTGACCACATAGACCAACCCAGTATTGATGCATTCAAAACTAACACCAATATTAACATTTGGCAATTCCAATTGGATGTGAATTAATCATATTTGTTGATGGACTCGTATATTATTCTGATGGGCTCAAACGGTGCACCTGCACTGCTTTTCCAAATTATTTCTTTAAGAGCCCTGGCCTGGATCAGGAAAAGTCAGCATATGGAGATGGAAAAGTAAGATATTTTCAATTTCAAATGTTTTTTAAAATAACGAGAGGAGACAACTACTGTCCATATGCTACTATTATATTCACTGTAAGTACAAAGGTCAGAAAGGTATCCAGATGATGGTGTGGCTACTCTGCTTTTTTTTTTTTTTTTTTTTTTTGCTTGAATGCTGTTTTTTAATGCTGTGTGAAACAGCAAGAAACGGCTCCTGCTTCGTTTTGGCCTGGTTTTAATAATTTATTTAAGGTTGAGTAAGTAGGTGGGCTTGAATTGTTTTGCTCTTTGATAAATTGAAGCCAGTACCCAATTGGATAATACTGATAGGCTGATGTGATAATGTGTTGACAAAATGAGATTGGCCTAGATTGTTCTGCTCTATGATAAAGTGATTACTGCCTTAGATAACATTGATGATCCCATTAGGTATTGTGTTGGTAATCCAACATGGGCCTAATACTGGATGGAGCCAGTCAATTCATCCCCTAACATAGCTGTCTGTCTGTGTACATGTGTGTGCAGGTACCAGATGAGGAGCAAGGGATGGTGAAGAGTGAGTCTCAGGAGGCGCTGCACCCCAGGAAACTGGAGATCAACTTTGAGGAGCTGCTGAAGCAGAAGGAGGAAGCGGAGAGGAGACGCAAAGCAGAGGAGCGCAAAAAGAAAATGGAGCAGGAGAAGCAGGAGTTTGAACAACTTAGACAAGAGATGGGAGAGGTCAGTCTTAAGGATACAGTCTGGAATGTATGTGGACCATCTACATTCTGCGTATGTTCATCACATAAGTTCTTGATGGCTTTGACTTGTAAGCTTAGTGGAACTTTCTATACAGGTCATGACTGAAAATGCAGGTCTGCTTTACCCACTCCAGTGTTTGCAAAACATAAATGTGAACACATCTTTTACAGCCGCAAACACATGCCAAATTAGTGTTTAGGGGTCATATACTGTCTGTCCCTGTATCAAAATCTAATAAATAATAAAATTCCAGTGTTACAACAGGGGGCACTATATTGCAATTACAGATTGGGTCCTCAAATTTTCTACATTGAACCTCCTGGTATGCAATTTATTTTCCCATCATGTATGGTGTCCTCAAAGCTTCACCAATTAAATTGGTTTCTTTTTCATAGGATGAAGTGAATGAAAGCTCCGATGCTGTAAGCAAAGAGTATGAGGAGCTGACTAAGCTCAAGAGGACCGGCTCCATCCAGGCCAAGAACCTCAAGTCCAAGTTTGAGAAGATCAAGCAGCTGACCGACGAGGAGATTCAGAAGAAGATCGAGGAGGAGAGAGCACGGAGGAAGGCTATTGATGAGGAAATCAAAGAGAGGGAAGCTGAGAGGTTCCAGGAGGTATGAGCACCCGGACCTATTTTTCAAAGAGCACATGTACTCTTCAAGGGAAAACTGTAGGATCTCAGGAACAAATTTTACAAGCATGATTTGTGGAAAATAGCGAAAATTCTCGTCTCTACTTCACTCTTCACTCTCACTTTGATTCTAATGTAGTTGATTTTCATGTTTTGGCTTGAACTGAAGGTTTACATGGTCATTTATGTGTGGAGCAACTTTTATGACCCTAGAGTCCATTAAGCACATTCAAAATTCCCCTGGTCATCAGTTGGCAAATAAGTCTGTTTTCTAAAATCCTGAAATGTAACTTTTTGAAGATACAGGTTTTCTTCAGACAGCATTGACAAACCACTAACATGGTCGCACTCTTCTAACTTAAACACAATCCCATCGGAGAACTATCTCAGTGTCACATATTGAGAGCGCTGTATTTTTCAGGAGGATGAGGAAGAAAAATCGAACCCAGCGAAGCCTGACGAGTCACCGTTCAAGCAGAAGGTGGATATGCGGGCCCGGTTCGAACAAATGGCCAAAGCCAGAGAGGAGGAGGAGAAGAGGAGGGTGGAGGAGCAGAAGCTGCAGAGGATGCAGTTTGAGCAGCAGGAGATTGACGCTGCCCTCCAAAAAGTAAATCTCTCTCCCTGCTTTTTTTTCTATTGCTAAAAACTGTGGCCGACACGTGCATGACCCATTCTAATGCATGAAAGCTGCATGGCGATGGTTTGTGATGTCTTGTGTCATGTCTTGGCAGAAGAAGGAGGATGACGAGGAGGAGGAGGGGGGCATCATCAACGGCTCTGCGGCCTACGAGGACGAGAAGGATCACGCCAGGTCGGGGGCCCCGTGGTTTAAAAAGCCCCTGAAGAACCAGTCCGTGGTGGACGCCGAGCCGGTCCGCTTCACCGTCAAGATCACCGGGGAGCCCAAGCCGGAGGTGACCTGGTGGTTCGAGGGGGAGATGCTGCAGGACTGTGAGGACTATCAGTATATAGAGAGGGGAGAGACGTACTGCCTCTACCTGCCGGAGACCTTCCCGGAGGACGAGGGAGAGTACATGTGCAAGGCTGTCAACAGCAGAGGCACAGCGGCCAGCACCTGCATCCTCACAATAGAAAGTAAGACCACCTTGGTGTGACCGCATGCCTGCATGATGATCTGTATCGGAAGCGGATTTGCATGCTCCTCTTCCTCGTGGACTCTGAGGCTGAGTGGCAGATGTGGATATAACCGCTCTTCTGTTTCTTTCTTGCAGCTGATGACTACTGATGCCCCCGACCCTTGTTCTGGAAACTTTCCCTGTTGTCTCTCACTCCTTTTATAAAAAATTTCATCCCTCATGGTATGGTCAAACAGCGGAGGGAAGAAAATAGCAGTATGCTTGGCATTCCTAAGGGAGGGATACACAACACACAAAAAAAAGTGCAAGATGTTGTTTACGTATTGCTCATTAGTAAAGCTGCACTCCCTGTTAGAGTAGGATGATACCTGTGCCAAAAACAGACAAATTTATTGTTCCCATTTGCATGATACTTCAGTACTATCATTGCTCCAAGCCCCTCATGATACTTGTGATACCAGCAATTTTTAAGTATCATAGCACTGTATTGTAAATATCACAATTTATGAGACAGACAGTTGTGTTGGAGGCATTGCAATTTGAAAAAAGATATGTCCTAGTGTCCTAATTTTAAAGAACCCAATAAAACATATAGGAATATCAGTGAAAGAGCTACTACTCACATATCAATCAGCATGTAGTTTTCCGTACTCTTTGCCATATTACTACTTGGTATTGTGATACTTGCCTGGTGTCAGTATCGTAGGGTAACATTTTCAAATCGTAACAACCCCACCCCATGCTAGCTGTCAGTTAATGGGATGTTCACAGTGAAGGGCCTATTGACGATGATGTGAAACATGAAACAAAACGATTTGAAATCACTTGTAATAGACACCGTCAACATGCACAGTTGATTGTCAATAACACTCTTGACCTAGGTTCAAATCAAATTTATTTTCCATTGCAGTATTATCTAAAACATTTGATTATAATGAACACTTGACTTGATTTTTCATGTCCCAAAAAAACTTTTTTTTTTTTTTTCATGTTGAGTTGAATGTAAAACTCTTGATGCAGTTGTCATAATTCAGGTGTGTTGGACACTAGGTAACTATTTTATGGTTTGATAGTGGGAAAAATGTTAGTCTAGCCTGAATATTTGTCATATGTTATAATTGAAAATGTTTTAATAAAATGTACAAAAATAATAATGTGTTGTGATGTCTTTCGTTGTGACACAGGGTAGACTAACTGTGAGCTACCTACAGCCTGAAGTCATACATTACAATTTTACAAAATACATTGTCCTTTTGAAGCAACAATAACCTAGATATCAATAAAGGTAACTGAAGAGCTAGGGATTGTAGCGCACTAACAACAGCAGAGTCCAGAGATGTTTTGACTTCATATGTGACATGTTTCCTGCCTGTTAGCCTTGTGTGACCCTCAACCAAGTCACTTTCCATGACCATATAGTTGTCTGTCTGTACAGAGAAACTGTAAGGTATATCATTGACAACACTTGTATTACCTTATATTATTTGAACTCAGAATACGTGATCACAGACTCAACCAGGGGTGACATAAAATAGCTTTCTTGGCTGGGGAACGATGAGAAACCCTATTCCGGTTTGGAACTATGATGCATTCAAGTTGTACAACAATCATCACATAAGCCTGTTATCACAACTTTTGCTAGATTTTGTTTGCTCCAGTATGTGGTTTGCTGTAAAACATGGACTCAAACGTATCACTCGCTAAGTGCACGTCTGTTATGTGCAATAACATTTCCAAATCGTTGCTTTTAAGAATTTCACCGGTTGTTCCCACACGACTTGAATGCAGCACCGACACAGGAGGGCTGAAGACGTTTTTTCACGCAATGAGCGGAGCGGCAGGCGTCACCATAGCAACAGACATTCCCACACAACAAACTCTGCAAGACATGCGCAGTTTCACTAATCTTTAACACACATGGATAGTCTCAGAACCACCCACGGTTCATCAGGATCCCGAACATCGGGATAGTAAGCAGTACGTGGCGCAGCACATCGCGCACAGCCTTTGTGTAGATAGTTTGCTAACGACCATCGTCAAAATGCTTGTTGATTTCCTCTAGCAGAAGACCGTTATTGACGCGTTTCCATCATGGTCGTGCTAGTTGAAGAAGTGTCCTCCTCCCTTGTGCGGGAATATCTTAGTCGAAAGGTAAGTTATGTCGTGAACTGTATGCTCATCTTTTCTTTGAAATGCAAAACGCTAACAGAGCTAGCTAGTTAGCGTTAGCCTGTATCTGGCTAGGCTAAACTGTATGTATGTGCAGGGACTAAAGAGAACGATTGCCTGCATGGATGAGGAGCATCCTCGCACCGAGGCCAGTATCAACAACAGATCAGACCTACGACAAATTCTTCACATGGAGGGTCTCTATAAAAACAATAAGGTGAGTCTTCTCTTCTGGTCTGGTTGGTTAGCCAGGTGGGTGTCCCGAGACTGTAGCTAACCTCCCAGGTCTATCGTTCCAGGTTCAGAAAAACCCTCTAAAAACATTGTTGGAGATTATTGTAAAACATCACATCGAGGAGAACAAGACTGACAAGTTAACCTTCAACAGTGATCCTCTGCTGTCTACCCCAACTATCAACTTGACTACTGCCGCTAACTGTCCTGCCATGACACCAATAGTGATGAATGACACCAAGACAGAGGATAGCACAAGAAGTTTTGTTAGTAGCAAACCTACCAAAATAAGGTAATTAAAAATCCACCTTTTTACTTCATTTTCAGGTGCCTTGAATGTTTGTGTGACAATCTATTTGAACTGATGTGGGATTTGTCTGACTCACAGATCATTTACAGAGGAAAGCTGCCTTTCTCAAGGCACACTATCATTACCTGAGTCAGACAGACACTCCACACATAATCAGACAGGTTTCTGGAGTGACTGCTCAGGAAGCCAGAAAGGGCAGCCACCGATGGCTTCCTTCCACGGGAATGAGAGCTTCACCAGGAGAGAACCAGAAAGAAGGACTACTATCATTGAAAGCGCCCAAAATAACAGAACAAACCGTGTTAGACGTGGCTTAATGGCTGGACCAATAGCTAGCTCAACTCAGGTATTGTTAAATTAACTAAATTAAATAATTAAAGTAACTAAACTAACTAAATTACACTTGAATTGAGCTGAACTTGTGATGCAGTTAATAAGAAATTCATGAGCCCATTTCATATTGTTATCCTATTCTTTCTTTGCCAATGTTTTTCCTTTTAGGGATCAAACAGAAAAAGGCAGACTCGAAGGGCGGGGCTGCCTCCGCCGCTGCTTGGAAATGAGGACGACAACAGGCATTCTGGTGTTGGGCCTTCAGTGACCGGCTCACATCAGAAAAGCTTAGAGAGCGGCCTAACTGAAGTGGACTCAGCTGGGTCTGTTAGAGAGAGACAGCAGTCGTGGAGCACAGAGAGAGGGCAGAGCGAAGAAGGCTTTGAAAAAGTGGGAAAAGACATACGGAAGACAAGAAAGTAAATAGCTTTGAACTACTACCTTCTTCATATGCAGTCTGGTGAATTTATGGTTTTATACTGTTTATGTTGTTTTCCTACTGATTTGTTCAGAATGTTTTGTGCATTGTGTCCTTTCTCCTAGAGCAAAGTCACTGACCAATCAAAATGTTGATCATTTGGATGTGTCAGAGATGATTTTGGGTAAGCATTGTATTTGTACAGGAATAGAAAAAGAGGCCGCATTGAGCCCCTTTGTCTTTTTATCAAACAACCTGTTGCCCCAGATTTGTCAAAGCTGACGGTGTGTTAATGGATTCCCAGATGACATTGATGACGATGAGGAGTTTCAAGAACTCTCCAAAGTGTCTTTCCAGACAAGCGTCCCAAAGCAGAGCTATGCAAGCCGCCCTATGGACCAACACACTGCCATGGTAGGTGAACTACACCATCGTTTCTTTATAAATGTTGAGAACGGAGTCTGTCTTTGACTAACTGTGTCTTTTCTCTTTACGTATTTTTCCAGGCATTGAAAGAGGTTCTCCTTGGCTCCGGCTCAAGATGTTTCAACGTTGAGTGGCGGAATCAGGCTTTTACGTTCTCGGAAACACACGACCTGA
This sequence comes from Centroberyx gerrardi, assembly GCF_048128805.1. Lineage (NCBI taxonomy): Eukaryota > Metazoa > Chordata > Actinopteri > Beryciformes > Berycidae > Centroberyx > Centroberyx gerrardi. The sequence goes on from NC_136005.1 coordinate 8,616,357, forward strand.
GATATGGAATTGTGCAGAAAAAGGTTGCCACCTGTTGCCACCAGTCAATAATCTGGCACTTTGATTTCCATACGATTTATGGTTTTATATGCTTATATATGCCTTTACATTATTATATATATTTGCTTTCTAGGGCGGTCCGTGTGGAGTTTTGGCATCCATCCAAGCCTGTGTTCTAAAGAAACTCCTGTTTGAAAGCATCGACAGCAGTAATACAGGCCTTCAGTATGTTATCCTTCAATTCAAAGCTCTACCCTATAGAATATGCTCCATACTGTAATCACTTGGATGGCTTTTACCAGCCATTAATTCACATCAAGGAGTGCTTTGTAGCCATTGTTAAGTACCAGCCTATGCATTGTGGTATTAACTCTGTAATTACCTCAGATTACCTGGTTTTCATTCAAATGCCACTTTGTTACCAGGAGGTTAAGACCTTCCAACGCTACCAGAAGAAAGTGTCTCATTTTAGCTGCTGCTGAGATCCTGTGGAGGGCTGGAGAGGAAAAACAAGCCACCATTGCAATGTAAGATCATGCTTTTCTCCAGTTAAACTTTTCACAACCATTTTTTAACAAAAATCAGAATTTCATGTATCCTTTCCTTGTGCTATTTAACTAGGCCTATAGAAGTGCCTACAGAAACCTGGCTTAGATGTTAAGGATAGGGGCTGTCGGGTCTGTCATTATCAATTGGGCACCTTCCATCACATTGGTTTGTTGACTTGGGCTCACATCACCTCTAGAGGGCTCAAAAGTAAATTCTCGTGTCCCACAATCACCCCAAACCATACCTGTACTTAGCATCTATGACCATCTTATCTCAGAAATGCTTGATAAGGCATGTCATCTCATGTGGAGCGTTATTTTAAGCAATTTGTGTGCTTGTTTTACCTTTTTTTAACAGAACTTCAGGAAGAAACCATTTCATCCCAACTGGACACTACAGATCTGAAGGAGTGCTTGAAAAGGTACAGGCTCCCACCTGCTGAAATGTATTTTCAAGTCCAACAAATGGCATATAGGCCAGCACTCTAGTTGGGCCTAGCAGCATAATGTCATATTCTAAATATATCTACATTCTAATTATATCAGACAAACATTCATTGACAGTAATTTAATGTGACATTTTTTATTAGATCAAGTTTGTGTAATATGATTGTGTTATCACAGCATCACAGCCACATTTGGAATAGCAAAAACATTTCACATTGGTATTTAACTTTTCTTATCTTCTTTGGACTGAATAGGATACTGTAGTCATGATAATAATATCAATTTGCAAAGAATTGGGTAGCAAAATGAAAGTTTATTTTTTTACTTTTTAACTTTAACTTTGGATCTATTGAAGTTTTGCTATTATATCGCATAATTTCTCTAATTTGCGCGATGTACGGACAGCCCAATCCCCCTGGCATGTTAAAGCCAAGACAGTTCTTTCTCCACACCACAATGTGAGTGTTATGAACATCTTGTGTTTTAGGTAACATGTTTCACTGTGGACAACTTAAAGGACCTGCAGTTGCTTCTGGAGCAGCACATTGAGCAGGTTAGAGATTCTTTGTTAACTTTCTGTTTCATCTCAACTGTCAAATCTATTAAAGACTCCTGCAGTCGACCTTTTTTGCTTTAATTGATCTTTTCTTTTCCCATAGTTCGAGTCTGGAGCCTTAGCATGCATTCTGCTGATCATATCTGCTGTCCTCTCTCGATCTATTGAAAAGTATGTGGAGCTTTTTTAACACCATTACTGCACTTACAGATTATATAAAACACTGTGAGGCAGACGGTGGAACATACCCTCATTGTGGTTTCTCTTCACCCTTTCCTCAGAGTGAGAGAGGATATGGACGTGCCCACCACCACGCTCATAGGAGCCCATGGCTACTGCACACAGGTCTGCTACAAAATAAGAGGTTGCATGCTGTACGGGTTCAGAGCACATGGTTATTGTGTTTGGTTGTAAATCAGAATCGCTTTCTAAGAACAATAAATATACAGGAATTTGTCCGGGTGACAATTGTCAGTGTTAATTTAACTCAGAGTTAACCAGTGTTTATCTAAGTCCACACACATCAGAGTCAATTTAACAGTTTTGAACAGCTGCCTCAGATCCATATCAGCTCTCAGAGTTCTCCACTCAACACTTGTCAACTTCAAATAATTGTCAACACTGGGAAATTTGCTGTGAATACTACCATAGTAACACAAGTACATGAAGGCACACACAGTACCAAATCAACAGGACCTAAGTGCAATACATAGAACAGACAGTAAGCGATACATATCACTACATACACAGTGTATTCTGGATGCTGACATTGCCTTTTTGGTTTTATTTCTTCAGGAGCTGGTGAACCTGTTGCTATGCGGACGGGCAGTTTCTAACGTCTTTGATAATGATATGGAGTTGGACTCGGGGAATGGCAATCTGACCCTGCTGAAGGGAATCCAAGGCTGCTGTGACATCGGCCTGCTCTCCTTATTTGAACATTATAACATCTGTAAGGTGAGGCACAGTGCCGGGTGACTCAGCCTCAGGTCATCAGGCTTTCTCCTCTAGTTTAGATTCAGCTGAATGATACCTACGACGGGCGTTCTTTACTGTGATTATGGGCACAGCTGCAATACCGTCAGCAGCACTGATCACAGCAAAGAACGTCCTCAAGAGTGTTATGGGATTTATACAGTAAGATGGTTAGCAACACGTGTGCTGTGTGAAAACGTTTTCTTCAAAGTAGTACACATGCATGGCCAAAAAAAAACACAAACGGGAGAAAACAGGAAACATAGCTCACGAGCTCCCTGGTTATCACAAGAGGTGGCATATAGCAACTAAATGAAATGATCAGCACAGTTGGAAAGTTTCTTTGATCAATCAGATTGCTTGGCTGAAACTGCCAGTTCCATGCACTTCAGTAACAGAGTAATGAAACATTACAAACATTACTTTTTCACCTTTTAGCTAATTCTCCATACCCTAACACACACTTATTTAACAAAAAATACATTAAAAAATTAGATTTTTATGTTCATGTATTTTTATATCAAAGTTCCATTAGTTTCCAGTAATTTGCTTCCTGGAAAACGGCATATTTTTAGTGGTTAGTTCATGGTGTACCAGTAGGCGTAGATAAAAGTTCCAACCAACACTACCATCAGATTTTTGATCCCCTGCCTTCCCATCCTGGTCGCTGAAATTTATTTATTTTGAAGAATCTGAAATTTGTGACAGCTCAGGACTATGTGCAAAGCATTTTTGTACTTTGGAACACTTTTCAAACAGTCCGTCCCTGCATTATGTCCCGCCCCAACATCCTGTTTCAACGGTAAATGCATTGAATTACAGACGAAAGACACAGTTGAAATGACGTTTGCTTGTGACTTTAATAAACCTGTATTCTGTGACTCAACCTAGCTATATAACTGTATGATAAAAGTAGAATGGAGAATGTTGAGACTGTTGAAAAGTCACTTACAGGCTAATAGACTCTTCTGTTGTGTTGTATTTTATTGTGTGTTAAGGTAGGAGCTAACCTGCAGACCCCCCGCTTCCCCATCTGGGTGGTGTGCAGTGAGAGCCACTTCAGCGTGCTGTTCGGCCTGCAGAGGGAGCTGTTGACCAATCAGGACAGAGCTCAGGAGTTTGACCTCTACTATTACGACGGACTGGCCAATCAGCAGGAGGACATCCGCCTCACTGTCTGTACGTAGCATCACTCATTCAAGTTGTCTGTGTTTTTGGCTGCGGTCTCACCCTGTCAGTTCATATGTTGTGTGTTATACTTTATGGGTTATATATCGCTCATAATCACCTCGCACCAGTGAAGGAACACTCTCCTGCTGTTGATATTATCACTAATGAGTGATTATTATGTAGTGCAGGTCATTCTGAGTCAATATTAAGTGTTTTTTAAATTATTAATGTTATTATTTAAATGTTTTTTATTTATTATTATTAATATTAAGTGTATTTTTAGCTGTTGGCACATCGGCCCTCTGCTGTCAACAAGATATCGACCCTGACCTCGTCCCTCCTCTGGAGCACTGCATCCGAACAAAGTAAGGTTCCTTTGCATTTCACACACACACACACACACACACACACACACACACACCCATGCCTGGGTGTCTGCAGGTCCTGAAAACGTCTTAAAATGTGTTGAATTTGATTACCTATCCAAATTCCTTGAAGACTGCACAAGAGAGCCTTTAAATCTTAAATTTAGCTTTATAGGTTTTAAAAACAACTGCAGTTTCTTAGCATTCTGTACGTCGACCTGCACTCTGATAGGACAAAAGTATTTATTTCAGTGGCAAAATTGGTCATAATATTTCATTCTAACTGGCATTAAAAAGGTCTTGAACAGTGTTTTAAAATGTGTGATGTGTTTATTCTTGTTCTTGTTGTTATCTTGTTGTATACTGTATTTCCTCTGCTGTCCTGTAATGTTTATTTTAGGTTTGTTGTTACTGATCACTATGTAGGGATTTGCAAACTGATTTAAAAGATGTTAATCTGTATATTTTTTTACTTTTTTTTTTTTTACCCAGGTGGAAAGACGCAGTTGTCAGTTGGAACGACACAGAGCCGATTCTCTGACTGGCCACATGGTTTGTTGTTATAATAACCATGGAGAGGAGCATTAACCGAGGATGGTACAAAATCAAACACACATATTCTTCTATATACTTTAATGGTTGCATTATTCTCCATCCAGAGCAAGATACAGTGCTGATCAAAGTGGACTTTGCAATAGTTTATCATCACACGATGGCCTGGATGATGTTTCTATATAATATATTGTACAATACCTATGCAGTTGAAGAGTTTTGTTCCAAATTGAGACGTGGACTGTCATATTTGCTGTTATAGCCTAATGCTGTTGCTTACAAAATAATGATACTGAAGAGAATGCAATCACTTCCATTTTTGAAACATTTAGCAATGAACATAAAGTCCTAAAGTCCTAAAATGTATGTAAAGTTTGGACTGAAACCCTTCAGTTCTGTTTCAGCTGAAATGAACATTGGTACAAGATTAATATACAAGTATTGATCACAGTGGCCTTTTACTCTATTATGGTACATTATCACAACGTAGCACAGAGATTTTGTCCATATCGTACTGTACATAAATGCAATTCTACTGCTTATTGCAAATGAAATTAATATTGCATATTTTTGTGTTAAAATTACTAAAAATGTAATTTAATTGTGCTGTGTGAAACCATTTCACATCATGTTTGTCACCCTGTTTTTACTTGTCAAATCTACATTATGAGGAGTGCTTTACAGTTTGGCCTGCAAATGGCCAAAAATCAAGACTGCCTGTTATTACATGTACAGATTTCAAATGAGATCATTTGTTTGTGGTATCTGTGTATGGTTTTGTTTGATTTTATTTTTCATTGCTTCAATTACAATTCAAATGTCATGCAAGATGTTTGGTTTAAATACTGACTGACTGTAGTGTGAATGAGTGTGTCAGAGAGAGAGAGAGAGACCCAATAAAGAGTCTGGATGTCTGTGAGTGACAATGACACTGAATATTATACTAAATTGCTTGTAATTGCCTTGATTAATTTTCACTCTTGACAGACCTCTCGTCTGGAACAGATAAAAACAGCCAATACCTCGACTGTCTGCAGTGAGTGATGCTTGTTTTGTGTCATTCTCGTGTGTGTCTCTCCATCACAGTGCTTCTGTAAACACTGCTCACTGGTGTAGCATTTCAAATCATGTAGCATTTTTGAGCAGCTTTTTTCATGAAGATGTTTCATTGTGGATCAAGTTTTATCTACACTTTGTTGTAAACTAAAGCCACAGTTTTAGAAGTTGATATATTGTTGTGTGACATCTGGTTTTAGGTTTTGCGTGTTACATCACACAGCTCTTGCGAGTTATATCTCTTGCAGAACTCTTTTGCAAGCTGACGCCAAATGTTACATAACTCTGTTGGACCAGCAGAGTATAAATCAGGCCCCAATCAGGTTATCAGAGGCCATCTGCTGCTATGCATTTGAAGCATGAATGATTGAACGATACAGTACATATCCACCCACTTCTGGTAACATCACTATACAGCCTTGTGTCTCATGAGGGAAAAACCACTCTCTTCATAAGGAATATTTTGATTGCCTAACTGTACATTTGGGACATTTATTTTCTTTCTAAAGTGGACATTGGTGTAAATCTTGCACCTTATACTTGATGAAATGAAAATAAACCTGAAGTAAATTGCTTATTAATTTCTTAATAAAAATCTCTTAGTTAACTATGTCACTTCCATTGTGGTGAAAAATAGACTTGGCTCTAAAATGCCTTGCAGTTAATCAGTGGTTTCATATTTTAGTCTCAGTCATGGCAGGGTGTCAGAGCACACAGTGTGGGGCATGCAGAGGGGGAGGAGGGAGGCCTCTGCCAACACCTCCAGCACCACGATCAAAGACACTGCAGCTGGCACCGAGACAGAGCTGCATCGTCTCACTTCGGTCCTATCAGACTGTCTTGCACAATGTGGACAAGAGACTGCTGTATCTCCAAGGTGCGGCGTAAGGGTTAACACAAAGAAAACCCAAAACCTGGTCACTGTTGGCAGCAGCACACAGTGAAACCCCTGGAATGGGTTTCTTCAGATTAAATCTGTCAAAGTCACTCACATCCGTGCCCCCAGTGCAATGCGTTCTTCGTTATTGCACAATGACAATGCTGTGGAGAAGGACTTACTGGATACATGACAATTAATTCCTTTTCCACCTGTCGAATTACTAATGGAGGTTGTGTTGCTACCTATTTGAATGTCTATTATTGGTGACTCATGTAGGGATTTATGCATTCTATAAAAGAGATAGGAATGAAAAGCTATGAATTAATCATGAGACCCACACAATGAATCAATGAGCCCTCTATGTCAATTTTACAGCCATCTAGGCTACTGCAATCACTATAAATAAGGTGGTTTGCTTACATGAGGCCTTGGGGCCTAACAAATTGGATTAAAGTGTTTACTTTTGCAACAAAATTCTTGTGGGGATAGGGGGAGTTTGAGGTACGTCATATGGAGCCGTGTTTTAGGTTATATGCTACTCATAATCTCCTATGAATAGGTGGCATTTAATCATTTTAGTACTGTTTTAACTAACTGCCAAAGGGCTATTGTAACCAAATCACATGTGTTTATGATTTCAAAGCCCATTAAAGGCAAAAACCAGGACAATTCATTCACTTGCTGAACTGGTATCACCTCAGAACTGGGATGTGATAAAATGTGTTGTTGGGCCAAGTCTGTTGTAAGCCTGGTGTTACTGTCAGTCCAAATCACAGCCTCCTCATGCAGAACAAAGGATAGAAAGGCTAAACCCTAATTCTCTGTCTTTGAGCCCATCCCGTTTCAAGGAACAGAACGGTGCGATTTGAGGCGACTGTCTGCAGAGCCTTAAATTGGCAGAGCTGCAGCGTTGGGACGTCGTCGGTCTGGTCCTCTTCCCTCTGTCCCTGAGCTGTGTGGTGCAGCTGGACGCAGTCTGACAGGAGGGAAATGGCCATGGCTTTGTCTCACTTTATCTCGCCGGCATTTCTCAGAGGTACCAGAGGAGGGATTTGGTGCTTGTGTGTAATTGTGTTAGAACCCTCCCACATGCCATCCCCAGTGCATCTTCTGTCTCTTCTCCTAATCTGCGCTGTTTGTCTCCAGATAAGTGATATCCTCCTCAGATTAGGATCCGGTGTCCCTGCCCTGCCCACCCGGTGAGAAAGGGATCCCCAGTGCAGCCCCTGGAGGAGCCGGCCATATTTTTAGCCGCCTAATCCTTTTATAGCACCAGCAGAAAACATCACCCCATTCCATTAATTGTGCCAGGTAATCATGATACAGTACGCTACAGAGGAGGCAATTTGGCTGCGTCTTAAAATAATCTCTCTCGCTTTAAATGATCTGGGTTCTGCAAGTTTGAAGATATTCAATAAGTAGTGCGGAGCATAAATTTCCAGGTTGGACTTTTTGTTCCTTTTTCAGAGGTTGTTTCTTCCACAATGGAGGGTGTGATTTATGGAAGAGAAGCAATCTGAGTGATTTTATGGCCCTAGAGGACAAAGGGACATCCATCTCATATCAAGTTGAAAACATCGCATTAAGAATACCACTGAGAGCAATAACAAACACATTGATAGGATGTGCACCCCCTAAAGGAAGCATTTTTTCCCCCAATGCAAGTTGCATTCACAAGCTTTTGAACTGATGGTTTCTGTAGATAATCTTTTTTTAATGATAACCCACAATGAGTGATAAGTGATTTGTAGCATAACGCTAAAGTCACACATCATTCCTTTTGAGTCTATCGAGACATGCTGGCGTGAGAACTGAGCTGTTGTAATCTTTGGCTTAGCATTTGTTTTCCTCAGAACTTATTCCTTCAGCATCCCAATGTGTGCTGGGGCTCGATATTTATTTCACTATCCAAAATAAAACCGTAACTATTCCCCAGGCACATATCTTAGTACAAGATGATACAAGATGACAAGAAGAAGAATGGTTTGGTCCTGTTTATTTTGCCAGGACTTTACAGCAGCGTCTCGATAAGGGTGGGCAAGTTTCCTGCAGAAATAGACAATGATCAAGTACTTTATTATTAAATGCCAAAATTAATTTTATTAAATGACAGCTCTTATGCTTCTGTTAGAAAATCACTGAGAGGAAATGGCAGCTTTGCTTGTTTTAATTTCTTCAGTGTCTCATACAAATTTTGTTTGTTTCTCTGTATTCGTGAGTCTTAAATGATAATTAAAACATGCAGGGTCTTTTGAGAGGCTCCATCCTGGATCTGCGATAATAAACACTCGTATTTCTTTTTGTCTGACACCAAGACGAGGAAAGTTCATCATCATGTTCCAGTGTTTCAGGTTTCAGCTGATTTACTGTGATCAAACATTACTACACACGTACCATGCAGTCTATGGTCGGAGGTCTGTAATAGGAGGCGTGATTTATTATTCGGACAGCTGCTGGGATAATTGTTGGGAACAATAAAAACATGTGTGCTCTTTCACTGCATTTCCTGTTGTCAACAGTTACGCAAGAAGCTCCAAAACACGAAATAGATACTTCCAAAAGGGAAAAACTGTCCATGACATGATGTGACGACCCTCCCACTCTCCTGGCTCTGTCTTGCAGGAGCCTGGTGGGTGGGGTCGTCAAGGCTGATTGAGTGCACCTGGGCCCAGTGTACTCCTTGGGTTTTAAAAGCCGGCTGACCATCAGTGTAGCTCTCCCTCCTCACCTATGCACACCTTTTGTTCTGTTCTTTTGGTTTGATGTAGTTTGTGTCGTCTAGTTATTTTCCCTTAGTTTTAGTTAATAAATCGTTGTTTTAACTTTTACTTTGGCGTATGTCTCCCCTCATTGTTACTTCCTTGAGCCAGGTTGTAACACATGGAAACATGGAAGTATATTATGTGGATAAGCTATATAAAGCTACTAACATTTAAAATGCCTTGCACATGGGATTGTCTTGAGAATTTGTCTTGTCTGCTCTTTGTCTTGTCTGGTCTTAAAATCAGACAAGAGCTGAGAATGAGGCCAGGGTCCAAGATTTTTGAGCTATGTGTGTGTGTGTGTGTGTGTGTGTGTGTGTGTGTGTGTGTGTGTTCTCCAGAGACACATTTTGAAATGAAGTGTTAGCGGAAACACCCGCTCAGAGGAGACCGCATCACTGAGGTGTTGAGAAACAGACTGAAACTTTCAAATGTTCCTGCCAGAAAAAACAAAAAAAGTTGAAAAATGACTGCAAGGAATTCTTGTTCTTCAATTCTTCAATGTTTTTTTTTTTTTTACACATTTTAAATGACAGTGAGCAGAGGATTTTGTACTCATTTTTCTCCCAAGACTAAACACTTTAATGGTTTATGTCCAGTGATCAATTATTTTTACTCAATTAGCTAATCTGTCTGCCGTCATAAGCTCCCTTTGCAGCCAGTGAACACTGTTTATACCCTCTGCCTCCTGTTCAACACTGAAGCCCGAGTGCGTTCCCCTCAACCCCCTCATCTCCAATAATAGCAAAATATGCTGTGCTTCAATATTCTTTATTGTTCGGTACTGCAGTGCATTATCACCATTGTCGTCATTCCATAATGTTCTCATTGTCAGAAATCACTCAAGTGCCAAATTAAATGTAATGAAGACAATGACAGAGTATGACAGATTTTAAAACCAAGGCAGGCCCGTCTCAGAATATAATATCAACAAGGAAAATATAGAGGAAGAGGAAGCCACACATGATGAGAAAAAAGAAACGCTTCCTCTACATCAGATGAAACCTTTACCAAAATAATCAGATTCTGAAAGATTGTGAATAATTATATACATACCCTTTCAATAAATAGGTGTATTTAATATTAAATTAATGTTTTCCTTAAAAATACATGGTACATACAGGTCATGGTACATTAAAATAAAAAGCAAATCTATTCAAAATAACCAAACAATGTCCGTCAGCGTTATCAACATCAACAAACAAGGACAAAAAAATAGAAACACTATAAACAATTAAAACAATGTTCATATGACTGCTGTGGATTTGAAGGCACTTCCTTGGCAACACATAGATCCCTCTTTCATTATTTTGGACCTGAAACAAAATTAAAAAAAACATTGACTGTTAAATCTATCCAATGTCTGCATTCTGTAAGCTGTGTTTCAAAGTGATGTTCTTCAGTCTAGTATTGACAAAGACACATGTTGACATCTTGAGCCTGCTGAAGAAGTGGACTCCAGCTTCTAAAGCGGGAAAGGGGAAAATGAATGGCTGTGGCCTGTCATTACTGGTATTCCTCGATGTTATACGTACAGACGAAGCTCATCCAGAAATGACTCAAATAATGAATCACTTAATACGCCTTCAAAGGTCCCTCGTTTGTGACATACATTTGGCAGATTTCTCAGAACAGTGCAGACAGGATCTCATTATCTGATTCACTTGCAAAACTGAGTGCTAATGTGTCAGCCTCTTCAATTTACCAATCAAAAGAATTCCTCCTATACCACGAAAAACTAAAATGGCCACTTCTGCGGATGGAGTCTTTCACGGCAATCCATCACCAGCGGGACCTAATTGCGTTCATTCACTGAGAGCGCGCGCTTTTTACTCAGAGTTGCTTCTAGGACTAGACGCCAGTGGACGCTTCAGACCTGCTGTCGTCAAAGATCATCTGAACAAAGGGCTGATAGCCTAACACCGACGACTGCCTCCAAAATTAATCCGCTGAAGATCGTCTGAGTCTTCCTGTGTCATCGTCAGGTGAACCGATGACGAGCTTCTAAACCAGGAGCCTCTCAAAGTTTGGCTGATGATCTCAGTGTTTAGCCCAGGGATTCAGGACTAGTGAGAGCGGGTTTAACATTGGTTCGCTCCCAAATTTGTTGCTAGTTCCCAGATCTGTTCTCATTCCATTTTTCTCAATTTGTTCTCAGATTGTCAGTTATTGTGAAATGTTTTGCTTTTGTTTTTTATTGTATTTCCATCTGTAATTGAACGTGCAACCGCTGCCTTGGCCAGCTCTCCCTTGTGAAAGAAATCCTTAATCTCAATGGGACTAACCTGGATAAATAAAGGTTACAGTTCCAGTCTATATTGCAGTTTCCTTTTCTGGGACACCAATCAGGGTTCCCACCCCTGTTTTGGGGTAAGACATTATAAACATTAGGCTATAGAGGTTTTGTACTCATGATCTTGTCAGGTCAAGAAATCATGGTGAAATCATTGAAACTGATGCTATGCCAACACAAATATCCATCAGGATGTGAAGTGCTGATCCTAGGATGGAGAAAGGCCCAGAGAGCTGAGGCATATTTACTTTCAAGGCCATCCGCTCATTTTCGAAAGTTTTTTAAGGTCATACATTACAGGAACCTGGACTATGAGAACTTTGAAATTATATCCTGCATTTTTTAAAATTGTTTTCACATGTTTGTCAGCACTTTTTGAGCAGTGTGTGTATGTGAGGGCGTCTCTCTCGTGCGCAGTTTAATGCTTTATGATGAAATTGATTTGTATGACTTCAGGCCAATCAGGACTAACTTTATGTAAAGGTTAAATGAAAATCAAATATATTAGTGCCTCTTTCTGCTTCAGGCTAAATAATATTATCCTCTAAGAGCACAAATGTTGGGCAGATGCTCTAGAGACACATGTTTGTGATTATGTGAACATCAGTTTTCTTCCATCCTTACATATTACTTGAAGATGCCAGACACACATTGGAGTAAATTTGGCCAACCGACAACAAAATATTCTCTCTTTGCCAATCTAAGCTGCAACATGATGAACACTACTGTTATATCTGTCCACCATGTGTATCTTAATTAACCACATTCACTTTGAAGTATAGAGGATGTTGAGAAAGAGTAATCAAGCATGAACCCCATCCAAGAAGAGAAAATCACTTTTACTCACATGCAACATCTACGATTGCGTGCAGAGTGGACTCATTGCTAATCGTGTTAGCAATCTTGCACATCTTTTGTAATCTGAAAAAAAAAAAAAGAAAGATAGATAATGGGAAAAAGGCCATTAATATGCCAACATCATTGTACCCTCCAGTCTTAATAATCTAAGCCCAAATATATCATTTGTGTCTATAAACACCAAGATTCTTGAAAGTTGGAACCTGATGATGAAAATAATCTTTTTAAGCTCAAATTTCAAGTTACACTCTAAACTCAATTACAGGTCAGGTACTTTAGCTCCATTGTTCACAAACAATGCAGCTGTAAACTATCAAAATACTTTAAAAAGTCCTGTACTGTCAGATCTTCAACCATGAACTTTGTCAATCAATATTAGAGTGAAAAAAAGTCTTCAAGCCAATGCAACAGACACAAGTGAGCAGCAGGGCGGTGTTGACGTCTGCATATAAACCTCTGCATATAAAGTACACAACTGTTCCTTCATGGTTTTCCAATATCAACATGAGGCAAATCAGAATAATAAATAAACCATAAATGTTGCATGCAACAATACCCATCCCAGTCCAACAAACACACAAATGCATCTTGATTCTGACAAATCTCCATCTGCATTTGTCTGCTATGTCTCCCTGTCTGGCCTGGGATCAGCTCTGGAGATGATAAATTGCTTGAGGAAAACACATGTTCTTCTTTATTTTACAGAAGCGAGATTGCCCAAGACAAACTCAACTATCTATATCACAACAAGGCAATTATACCGTGCCTCTAGGCTGAAGGCCTGTTTTGATATGTATTTGACTGTAGACAGACGCAAAAAACACAGGAAAAAGAGAGAAACTTCATTCTCTGACTGACTGTGTCCACGATAAAGACAAGACTAGCTGAACAGATAAGCATCTGTGACAAGTGGACATCATCTGAGGTCATACTCCAATTTCTGCCTGATGGCGTCTTTCCATTTCCCCAACGTAAACAACCCTGACGAAATGACTAATCAGTCAGTTTGCAAACTGAAGTTACATTGTTTACGTAATTTAATGGCTCTGGGTGACTCTCACATCATTGACTTGTTAGAGAGTATGAGTTATCCATGGAAGAGAAGCAATTATACTGTCTATTCAATTAAAACTCTGAATAATGAAGTCCTCAGTTTGGCTAGGACATTGCTGTCATTACATGCTCTATTCATTCACAGTGGAATGACTGGGACTACCGAAAATCTTTTCCGAATCTAGCTAAACTGAAGGGCAGATTGTTCCGGGCTGACAGGGTTATGGCTTTGATTGGGTAGAGTGGAGGAACAGGAAGGCAGAGCGTTCAACTTTTGCAGACAAAAGTAACATTTAGCAGTGCCCCAACAAGCACATTATAGCCAGGCAAACAACAGAGATCCTAATACAACCTATACAATTATAGTAATACACATTTTAATTGCAAATCTATGAATAAACAAAGACAGCCCGCACTCTGGTTCTTCTTATTTTATTTTTCTTTCTTTTTTGGCACGGATGTTCCGGCTGTCAAAAATACAGAAAAATAAAACAAGAAGAAACAGAGTGCGGTCTATCTTCGTTTATTTCAAGATTGTCCATGTTAGCCGACGCACCAAAAATTAACAATAAAATTCAGTTTTTAGCACGAGGACTCTATGTTTGTTCCAATCCACAAATCTATAGAACCTTCCTTGATAGAAAGGTACCAGAAACATAATGTTTGTAATAAGCACAACTTATAGAAAATCACCAGATCGCCATATCACTCTTCTTTTATTTTATTATTAATAGGCTTTAGACTAAAGAATATTGATATGGAGGACTGGTGTGCAGGCTTGTACTGATAAAGCAGACATGCAGCACATCATGCACACAGTATCATGACATTAGAAAGGCATACTTACATGCTGGTCTTGAGCAATCCCTTGTGTTGTGATAAAGTCTATGAAAGTGTGTTCTGCACTCCGATGAGAACTTGACTGGTCCTGCTTAATAGAAAAAAAGGTCTCATCAGGACAGGTACAAAGATTTCACAGGCTCCATTATTTCCTTTGATGCACTTTGGCTACACACTCACTGAGGGTTTAGGCATGGCTACCTAATCCCACGGTGAATGAAGTGATCAAAAGAGAGAAATGCAAGCTACCAAGTGAAAGTGTTAAATGCACTATAACAGAGTACATGGATAAGGAATCAGGGTTCAACTGGTCTTTACTACACAGACAAACTGAGTCTTCAGTACTAATCACCCCCAAGTGTTTCTGCACCAACAACAAGCTTCCAGATTTTCACACCAATAATGAACTCTGCTCAAAGGTCCTGAGACAAATAATCAGCTTAACCTCACATTGCCTTCAACTTTATTCTGTCAGCTTCAGACCATGTGCTGCGTTTCTCTGCACTGTTGGCCTACAGCTAAGACATGGCAACCCTCTCCTGACCCACAGCAGTGTTCATGTAGAGTTATGACTTAAGCTTACATTGGCTTATAACCTTGAAAAGTTTTTCTCAAAGAGGCAAAAATGCAAAGTTTTAGCCAAAAGAAGTATGTGAAACATGTGCCAGTTATGCTCTAAAAGTTCTCTTTGCCAGATGAAATATTTGTCCAGAGTCTGGAAAGACTAAATTAAGATGCAATCAAGACTAAATTTCATAGTCATGATGTAGTCTTTGATGGCAATTTTCTTACCTGTGAAATGCTGAATGAATTTGTCCTTCAGGTTTACATCTCTAGGAACAATCTCTGGAAAGGAAAAGCACTATTAGCTCGTCAGTCAATATTCATTTCAGAAACAGAAAACCTGTAAATAGCCACACACTGTAATCATAATGAGTAATTGTGGGGAAAAAAATGATAACAGTTTGTCATTGTCAAAATCACCCGCATCTATCGTGCATAATGCTGTAGGAATTTCCAAACATGTCAACAGTTCAACATAGAGCTGCACGATTAGGGCAACAATGATAATCCTGACTATTTTGCTAGATATTGCAATTCCGATTACTAATCCTGATAATTATTCTTTGTGATTTGAATGAGTTTATTGCACTTTTTTCATCTTATATATAAACAACAAATAACATATAAACATCTTTTGACCACAGCAGACATTCTAAATGAAATGTTATATCTCAATATTGCTGAAATTCTACTATTATTAGGAAGTGTGGAAACTAAAATCGTGATATCCAGTATGTATATGATTAATTGTGCAGTCATAGTTCAACAGCAGTGCAGCAAACATGTGGGACTTCTATGATGGCTACATCTGTACATTACTCTCTATGGTGACCTGATGTCAGAGCATTGATTATAATGTAACAGTAATTCATAAGGGGGGTAAGAGCATGAAGCCCACCCATCCCCATTCACTGTCCACACAGACAGGTGTCTGATAGCACACTGGACATGCTAACAGGCTAAAGAGATTATTGTTTGGGAGTTGTAATGCAGATCAATGTCATGAGAGTAATTCCATGCCAGTAACATTATGTTACCCCGAGACCTAGGAATGAGTAGTACTTTACGCAGGAGAACGATGAAAGATAATCATTTAGCTATCTTTGGAAGCCACTGTGAGACTTTTGATTTCCACACATATACCTCTAATTAGGCCTTATATAACAAAACAAAACAACAAAACAGCCCTAATTACTCTAATTTACAGAGATAAACAGGCCTGCGGGTCTTATGGTTATATATGGAGGTATGGAGCATGTAGGGGCCAACCTAGCCAGAGCTATTAGATAGATAGATGAGTTTCCCTGTAATATGCCTGCTTATTATACAATGCCTAACATTAAAGTTATGATAAAGAGCTCACATTCTAAGCACTTTATAGTAAATTGAACAAAACAGTGGGGTTGCAGGCATCTGTCTGTTTCCTCCTCATTGCGTTCAAAACATCTCCTATCCTTACGTGACCGTTGATCTTTGGCAATGTCCCACGCACCAGTTGCTAATATGCTGTACTTAATATCCTCAAAAGGTAAATTCCGTTCAGTCAGTGGTTTGAGAGAGGTACTTTTCCAATTGCATAAGCTGGGGCCAAGACAGTTCTCGAACAATGTCAAGGCTCCAGTCAATCTTTGACCTCACAATGTCTGTGAAACATCTGTAAAATCATGATCTGGCTGATAGTTCTGGCAGAATCTGAAGCTGCAAATAAACAAACCACACACCCCACTGCACTTTATAAACTCCAAATGGCGCTGAATCCTCCACCAATAACACACAATCCTAGACTACACTCTCAAGTTTAACTGCGTCTATTACAGCAATAAAAACAGGTACATGAAGGGTCTGTCCAGGATACTTATTCTTTATTACAGTCTGATTTGGGTAAGCCTCAAAGGCAAATTGTGGCTCGGCTCTTCAGACAATTGAAGAGATATGTATTAAGGACTTACCTGAATGGCTAAGTTCCAGCCAGGACATATTACATTGTGTAAGCCATTAAAGGCACAGCAACACCAAGCACATTCTTACTTGTTGGAGACCGCAAAGACACATTGAAACCACCATTTGCTTCAGGGGAAATTAGCAAAGCTCAATATTGGTGGGAATGATATAGAATCTCGCCTTGCTTAAGTCAGATTGAGGAGCTCAAACAAAGAACATGATCCGGACTTTAATAGTCTACACGGATAAGGAAGGTATTTATATAGTCTGTTCATATAGTCACGTCATTCCACAGCCAAAGTAAAAACAAGTGTATGAGTAACAATGATTGTAATGCAGGGCCATAAGTTACATGAATGTGGCACAGCGTAGTTCTGCTCTGTGTAATGTTTCATGCGCAGATGCTCTCCATTGGAGATGCTTTCAGGAACGTCATAGTGAGATGGAGGTGGGGAGGGGGGGATCATTCATGTTTAAGATTCTACAATGAATCATACTGAATGAATCATTCACAAGTTTGGCGTGACAAGACTCCTCGATGAATTCCATGATACCTATCCATCCACTTTTGCATGTCACCTATTCATCAATTATTGTTTGGACGAGGGAGTGATATGTCTGTTGGAAGTGGTGGCAGGTGCACATTTGGGAGAAGCAGACATTTTTTGGCAATGAGAACATCTAGCGTACAGTAAATCCGACATATTCTCTATATCTTACAAAGGTGAACTATACCTGCATTATAGAAAATGAAACAGGACAGGAGAGGACAGAAATACCTGCTAGACCCTGTGGTTTGTCTTTTAAGCAAACTATTGCCCAGTGTCATTTATTGATAGGCAATCCTCATTTCCCTTTTCCACTTTTCTTGGATTAAAAGAAACACAATACATAAACCAAGTTAACATTCCAGCCAGACTAAGTTGTGCTCCTAAATGAGGTGTGCTGCACATGCCAGACCAATGACAGCTGTCTCCCACGGTAAAATGGGGATTATGCTTTCATCATCAGTACCTAAAAATAAATCTTATCAGCTTACCTATGGGTCTACTGTTATCCAGCCTAGGAACATAGAAAGGCTTTTCGCGGGAGGAGAACTTCATGTCTTGTGCAGCAGTGAAGAGTCCACTGCTATAGCGCCTGGAGAGGGGCTTGTCCCGTTGCTGGCTGTCTCCGATAACCTGTAAGATTAGATCCAACAGGGTCCTTCTCTCTTTCTGCTTGACCTCCTTGCTGTCCATGCACTGGCCCGAGGTGATGAGCAGAAGGAAGATAGTCAACAGTATGTGCCATTTCCTCTCCACCTGCATGGCTTCACTGTCTGACAACACAAGCAAACAGAAGTCAAGTTACATTACACAGTGGTTAAATGGTTTCTGTTAAGTCCTACTTTTGAGACATGGATAAATGATATACTGCATTTTTACAACAACAAATAGATAACTATGGACTTTGCAACATGCATAACTCCAAAAGATGTCCCATGGTTGCTTGCCATTAGAGATCCTTCACATTTGTCAGAATTACTCAATAACAAAACCAAAAACTCGCATGTCAGAGTTAATGTTCATAGCCTCTAAAAGTGAGATTTGTCACCAGAAGTGGTTTGGTGCCCTCAACTTCAAGCAGGTGTATTTATGCTCAAATCAGCTGTAAGTCACTATGCATTTCAGCTGGTTCATTGCATGGGAAAAAAACCACACTAGGTAGGCTAATCTAACTTCAAACTTACTAGTTTAGGAGTGAAAGATGCTTATGTCCTCTTGAGTGGACACAATTGTCTTCAGCAAATTCCTCCAGGCGTTGTCTGCGGTCCCGATGGAAGAGAGAACAGCCAGCAGATTGCGTTCACCACCGTCTTTCTTGAAATAATGCGTCCCGTTTTATACGAGGAGCCAGCTTCTTGAAGGTAATACAATCGATATCGAGTGGGTGGTAAAGCAATGTTGACATCTTTGGTTCAATTTCTTCTAGTGGCAGTCGCTCCCTTTGGCATGCGCCCCTCCTTTACGCACCAAAACATCACTAGATGTAGTTTTACAGCACAATTCAACTCCAAGCAGAACTTACTCTTCTGAAGGCAAAACAATGCTATGCAATGTTAATTTGTAAAGAAGGGTCATGTTGAAATTTCCATTGTAAAAAAAAAAAAGAAAGAACACGAAATAACTTGGTTGCGCGACAGTGCGTAAAAAGGTAGAGTTTCCAAAGTAAGTTATTGAGCGACTTGTTGGATGTTGGATGCAGACAGAGGAGAATCTGTGGCCCTGTAAGCTTATAGCTGACCTGTCTGCTAATTGACGTGTCGATGTTTTTGTTCATCGATGTCCAAGTCTTGTGACCGCCTAAGCGCTGCAGAGAATGCGCTCCCAGGAACAGCCCTCAGACTGTTTTCAGCCCTAGTGAATGGAAATCTAATAATTGTGGTCTAGACTTATGAAATTCGAGGGTACATGACAAAATGCACTTTGAAAGGAGTTGAAAAAGTTAGCAGACTACCGGCTCAATATGGCTTTTATGAGCCCTGCTTTAAAACTATATAGGAACTAAACAATATGAGTGTAATAACTGCATGAGGTCTGCAGGGAGGATAACAATATTTTAATCTATCACTTAGGCTATGGCAGGGACTTAATATTATTAATTTATTTTCCCTTTATATTTTGCCAAATGGTAGTCTACAGTAGTTATACGGCATATGAACTTTGCATGCATTCCACACCATGCTGTAATGTCTTAATCAAGAACAATTACTGTTTCTTGCAATATACTGACCATATTCATTCATAGACTAAGATGGCTGTGAGATTCTAAAGGAAGGACGTCACCTAGTGGTGTGATATTAGTCTGTCTGCCGCGCAACGTGAAATAATAATATAGGCTGTGTTTGAAAATAGTTGCTTTTCCTTATCAAATTATTTCTAAAAGTTCACACTTTTCAGACAAATGCGTATTCTCCCCACATTGTTTTCACATCATGCATGCGCCATATGGCTACTTTCACATTCCCCTATTCATATAGTATTCCCATGATGTCACATGCATTTCCTACCAATATGGTGCCTTACATAGACAGTTCATTGGCTGTGGCTGTATTTGATTGTAATCAGCTGTTAATTTATTACAATCACCTGTTGTTTTCCTACCAAGATGGCCGTGTGATGATGTAACAGAATAGCCTACTATGAATAATCAATGATTTAGTGGTAAATGAAAAGTTGGGTAAACTGACCTTCAGTCATCAGGCAAACAACCACCAATATGAACAAAAATGAATTATATTTTCAGGAAAGCATTAATTCATACTTTTTCCCTTCATCATAACTTAGCAGTTATATAGAAGGTAGCAGTTTATCTCACTCCACTCCACTCCACTCACCACCTAATGTAGAATGTGATTAATTGTTAACCACATGGGTTACTTCCGGAATTACCGTTACTATGGAGACGGACAAGCAATGTCAACACTGAGAACTACCGTTATGTTTGATGCTTTATCTAACGTTAGATAAAGCTCACAACTTATTTGCTTACTAGATATGAAACACTGAAAACAAAGTCACTCTCTGTGCCTGCAGCGACATGTCGCAAAGGTAAAGTTACCACAGCAACAGCTTTGCTAATGCTAGCCGGCGGCTAACTTATGTTAACTTTAGTTTTAGGCAAGCAAACCGAGGTAAAACTGCCATACTTTACATACGTAATACAATTATAGCTAACTTTGGATAACATTAGCTAGCTCTTGTAACTAAACGTTCTCTCTCTAGCCAAGTAAAAAAATGCAAGTGTGTTACATAAAGATACTTAGCTAGGTAGTGACCATGCAATTGTTAGTTAGCAGTCCACAACATAAGAGACAAGCAGACATATTGGTCAGGAGTTAATGCTATGTCAATGTGATTAGGATGAATATAAAATGGTATTTCAAGTTGCATTTAGGCTTTTTGGGTTTTCCAAATTATGGATAACATGTATAGCCTATCTTTGACTTGGCAGCAGGGTGGCCTAGTAGTCACCAGGGGCCCAGAATATATATGGCAACACTAATGACAAGTTTGATATCACATATTCACCATGATCTGAACTATCCATTAACACTGCTAGAACTCATCAGACTGTTTGCTCTGCTGCAGTACATACAACAAGCTGTGGGCAGATGCCCAGGTAGAGCTGAGCAGTCTGCTGACTCAGGAGCTCCCTGCCCAGCCCCCTCGCCCAGAAAGGGACAGGGTGGTGTTCTTCCAGCGTCTGGCCACCCTTTACGTCCGCTACATCCAAATCTTCAGACAGCTGGAGGAAGCCTATGACCAGGTGGTCCACCCTCAGAAGAGGCGTGTTATTCGGGTGATTCTGGATGGCGTGATAGGAAGAGTGTTGGAGCTGAAGAATGAAATGGTGGAGAAGGAGTTCTCTGAGTACCACTACATGGACGATGTCCTCCAGGACCTGAAGCTCACACCTGTGAGTTTCAGTAGCCAGCTGAAATATTATGAAACTGGACTACTGAGAGTAACTGATCAAAATTTCGTTCACTTATCCATACCAGGCCTTGGCTTTAGCAGGGATGGCTCATCATAATGACATAGCCCGCTACAACAGCTGTTTTCTTTGGTTTCATCCTAGGCGGACATTGAGATCCCCATCCCTCGCTATTTCATCAGTGAACGCAGCAAAGAACTCCAACAGCGAACAATAATGCTGACAAGCATCTTCAAAATGATGGAAGTTACAGACAGCCCAAAAGTGAGTTGTAGACTGGCTACAGCTTAGTTAAGTATGGAAACAAAATGGAAAACAGCATAAATGGTAGTTTTCATTCATTCATTCGTTCATTAATTCATTCATTTATTCCAATGAAGATTACAGTTTTTGATTGAGATGTCTTCTTAATCATAATGGGAATGTTTCTTTTGACGCATTATGAATGAGTTTGTGTATTTCTTTTTACGCTCCCCACAGCCTGTATTGGCCCGAGACCTGAATCGAGAGGAGGCCATTAAGATCATCCAGGTGGCGGAGAGGGCCCGCCAGGGACGCCTCAGGGCCAAGTTGATAGGAGAGATACATCGGGATATGGACAGGCAGTGGAGGACCAAAGACCCAGAGGCAGCTGACACTGAGTCGGCTGTGGTCTGCATTCAGAAGGTAACCTATCATCAACCTAACACTGCAGTGCCTCTCCCTCTCACACTAGATGGTGATTTTTTTTTTTAGAATGTGACAGACATATGACAATCATGATGAAAGATGTGTTTAAAGTGTTTAAATGTTATTTGCAGGTGTGGAGGGGTTACATACAGAGGAAGAAGACAAAGAGGGCTCGGGATGAAGAGATGATTTTTCTGGGAATGGTGAGTCAAATGGGCCATCGCTTTACACTAATTATTTTGCACTGTAAAAATTGTTCTGTGACTTTTCATAAAGCCGTCCATACTTGGAACTATACTGCAGTTTGGACACTGTAAATATGTATACTGTCAGATGCTGTATCCTCTCGAAATCCTTTTTCTATAGTTGTCATGCTTAAATGGGAAGTAGAAAGAATACCAGTGTGCTTAGGTGATTTTTTTTCTCAACTTTCACTTATGTCCTTTCACTCTGAGAACCTGGAACAAACAAAGGAGTGCAGGCTTTTTCCATTTAAATGTGGTTGTTGCCCCCGTGTCTCTCAGGCCATGGAGCCAAAGCACCAGCAGCCCTGTCCTGCAGCGACCACTGCCCAGGCCAATAAAGCTCGCACACGGACTAAACAGGAGGAGCACGAGGAGGACTTCCAGAGGTCCATCGTGACTATCACAACCAAACTACGAGATGTGGAGGGGCCTGACATGAGCGAGAACATGAAAGACCAAATCCGGCAGTGGTTCGTCGAATGCCAGTAAGATGACACAGAGGGGGTGGTTATGACTGTTGTTATAATAGTGGAGTATTTACACAGTTATATTAATAGTGAATTTAATCAAGTAGTTGTGTTTTTACTTATTTTTTATTCCTCTTTTGTGTGCATTTGTTCAATAGTGATGCCACAGGATCTTTTCCAGACTACCCAGATGAAGAGGATGGAGGTTCAGCTCTCATCTTTGCTGAAAAAACCCCTCAACAGGTACACTACACCCTCAATCAAAAGTACGATTCACTGCATGCTATTACAGTTAGTTCACAGAAGGAGAATGAAGTTTTGTTTATGGGTGTATACATATTTTTTTTCAGTTAATGGAAGAAATTGCTGCAAAGGAAGAGGAGGATGCCAACAACAAGCCAAAAGGGAAGGAAGAAAAGAAGGAAAAGAAAGGCAAGGGGAAGGATGGAGAGGAGGTAAGGGCTTGCAGTTGTATTAAATGCAGTTGTGTTTTATTGTGTTATGTATTCTGATTAATCTCATCTAGATTTCCACCAGTCACATATAACCTCGACTGATAACAAAGTGGTCCATATAAACAGATCTGGTGCTCGATATTCCTGCATGTGCTTATGCTGCTGCGTTGCATTGCTGCCTCTGCTGCCACCACTCCTCCTGTATTAGCACTCAGAGATTCATGTTATGTTGTTATTGTCAATATTAGATTAATTAAGTGATATGCGTCCCTCAGGCTCTGTTCTGTACGCACCCATGGGGGTTTGTGTGCTCGGAGCCAAATCTGTGGCATGCTTGCATAGATTTGTTCTCTGAGCATCGTGGGAGCGGAGCCACACTGCCAAATACAACTGTATTAACATTTTTTGCAATAAATTGTTTTATCTTATGGCGCAAGTGTTCTGACTCAAATAAGGAATACGTGTGATTTGGCCTATTCGAATCAACCATCATCAGCTATTACCCTGCAGGGCAGTAAAATGCTGGGCGCTCAGTGAACCGTATAACTTTCTTCTGAACCGCAGGAGGAGGAGCAGGCAGGGTTGAAGATGCTACCTTCGGCTTTTCTGTCTGACTTGGAAGTGGGAAACAAAACCTTTGTAGGTAAGTTTAATAGAAAAGGCCAAGATACCCTATGGTTATTGGGGTGACAAGCAGCTTTGCTTACATCAGCATTAGACACACACAGGCCATCCGAGCGTTTTACTGATACAGCTAACTTTGTAGCAGTGCTGTAAGTCTCTTGATGTGTGATAGTATTAGGAAGTTCTTAATTTTTATCATTTTACAGTGTTTAGAGTGGAGATGTCCAAATTTATAGAAGTCGACATTGGTAACATCATGATATGCTAACAAAAATACAAATTAGAGATTTAGATTCAGTTAATCTAAAAATAGGGATTTCCTCCTGCTCCTCCTCCCCATCATCATCATCTGTACAATATCTGATTTGTGTATATAATGTGTGTATAATGTATGTAATGTGTAATATCTCATGTATATAATGTAACCTGTTACACCAACAACTCATATTTATTCCAGCGTCTTTGCACTCTGCACCATTGCACTATTGCCCTAGTATTGTTTACGTTGTACATAGTAGTTAAATGTTTAGGTTTTACCTTCATCTTGTTGTCCTTGTTTTTAGCTATATATTTATTCTGTGTAAGTACATTGAGAGCGACGAAAAACCAGAGTCAAATTCCTTGTATGTGTACATACTTGGCCAATAAAGCTGATTCTGATTCTGATTCTGAATATGTGGTTTAGATGGGAATCTGCAAGCTGGGAATGATTATGTACCTCGCAAGTGTGTTTTTTCATTTTTTCTGGCTAATCCCCACCTCTCCATGTACAGCGATACTTACCCGTTCAAGTTATAGCCTGAACTGAATGTTTGTCATCATCAGATGTTTGGCAGAACCGCAGCGAGTCCAGAAACTTCAGCCAGAGGCACGAGGCCGAGCTGATCAAGGAGGAGAAGAGGAAAGAGATTGAGGCAGACATTCGAGTTCAGGTGATGCTGGCAAACAGAATACAAAAAGTTTGCTAAGCATTACGTATTCTGAACAACACACATAAACGGCTTAGTCACAGAACTTGAATTAAATTAGACAACTAGAAAGTGACATTTTTTAGATTGCTTTAATGGAGAATCAGAGCCAATACTGTAATTGAAACTGCCAAATAGATCTGATCTGCCCAGTTTGAGAAAACCGCAGTGTTCTGGTATATGCATTTGGCATCTGATACTGTTCTGTGGGTTGTATCACCAAGCAGCTCAATGTCTCCGTCACTGGTGTTTAAAACTGATTGACAACGGTCTGCTCTGTTTGTCTCAGGTGGATGAGCTGATGAGACAGGAGCTGACTAACTGGAAGCTAGCTGTGGATAAAGACAAGGGTGGCAAAACCAAAGCAATTGCCAAGGTATTAACACGTAAAAGAAAAACATCAAAAATCCACAACTTATCTTTTATAATGCTTCGGATGTTTGGTCATGTTTTACATTGATTACCTTGAGCTGTGTGCTGATGGTATTTATTTTACTTCCCAGAAAAAGAAAGGATCAAAGAGTGGGAAGAGGAAAAAAAAAGACAAAGATCTGACGGCTGATAGGTGAGGTGTGACTCACTTCACTAGCATATCACTTTAAGCAGAGTGTCGAGATGTATGCAATCCATTTCATTAGTTTAATTAGTGAAATGCAAATGCTGGAGAACATGATCACATCATTTATTCACGTCTACTAGGACTCTTGAGTCTCTGTGTCAGGAGCTGGTGGAACAGGGCTTGTTGAAACAGACAAATAATGTTAAGCTGCAGGATTACTTGGGTAAGATACTGTATATTGCTTGTGCAGATTGGTGTGCCATCTTTCAGAACTTCTTATGTTCAGAATCATATGTGATATTTTGATCTGAATTTGATTTTCAGCACTATAAAAACAATTGAAATTGATTGTGTAGACATGCAGTGTAGAACTGTTACAAACAAGCGCTGTGTAACGCTCTCAAGGAGTCTGGACTTGATTCAGTGGTGATGTGCTGCCCTCTTCTGGTTGACAAAACACTGTGAATGGCTGCAATAATCTCTTAGATCAGGACATAGATTTTAAAATCCTTTCCTGCAGTTTTCCCAAATCCTTTAGAGTGCTGATTAATAACTACTGGTCTCATAGTTGTTTCCTCCTGTTCCTAGGTGACTATAGCTACCTTGGGACCACACTGAGGCAAAATGACATTGAGCCCATGCCGTCGTTGTCCGATGTGCGGCAGGTCTTATCTCTGTATGCGGTTTTGCCTTTAGGTATGAGTGTGATTCAGTTCCTACTGGGGCCTGATGGTGGCTCAGCAAGCTAAGGCATATGCTATGTTGCTTGCATTGCCATCGCTTTCTTGCACACCATCCTCTTTATCATTTCCTGTTGTTCTCCTCTGTATACTATATAATAAAACAGAAATGCAAATATATATACATATATATATATAAAAAAACATCTATGGTTATTGGAATTCATGGTAATTCTGATTGATTTGATTGAGTTGATTTGCCTTATACGCTTTCCAATACAGAGCACCATAAGCGACGTTGTTGTTGATCATGAGATGTGTGCTGTTTGCAGGCTCCCAGGTCATCCATGAGAAGGCTCCTCTGATCAAGGCCATCCTGCTGGCGGGGCCGGCAGGTGTGGGTAAGAAGATGTTGGTCCATACCATCTGCCAGGAGACAGGTGCCAACCTGTTTGATCTGTCTCCTCTGAATACAGCAGGAAAATACCCAGGCAAGAGTGGCCTTGCCATGATGCTTCACATGGTCTTTAAGGTAACACACTGGTATCTAGGCAAAAACAACCCAATGCCACTGACATTTTGCATTCAGCAAGCTTATGATGGCAGCAGTAACTCCAAGGTTCTTATCCCTCCAGCCACCCCTTTCATTTTGAGTGTCTCCTGAACTTCTATACCTCACCCTGCTTATAATTGTAACCTTAACCTCACTAGAGACCTTAGGACTAACCCTAACCTTAAGTAGACAAACAATTTGATCATTGATTTTTGAAGACAAAGAGATTTTTTATGTTCCGCCACCATGGTACATGCAGTCGTCATGGTGGCATCTCTGTGTGTGTGTTCGTCTGTCTGTGTGTAGACATATTCTTGTGAAGACACTAACTCAAAAACAATACATGACAGAAGCCTCATACTTACACCATACTTGCATCATACTTGCATAGGAAAAACGGATCTTCTTGCAACTGCTATAACTCCTTAATGTTTAGATATGGAGTTCATATTAATACCACCCATGTGTTATGTGAAGACAAATACGTTGATAATATTTGCTAATTAATGCATTAATTAGCTTAAGTAATGACCATATTAGCATAACTGTTTATGTTAATATATAATGGTGATTATGGCGGGACATTAGGCAGCTGAAGTGCCTCTTGTTTACTTTGTGGTTCGAAAGGAACACCGGAAACTCTCAAACTGCGCCTCAAACAATCCAAACGTTCAATCAAAAGTTACCTTGGGTGCGTCGGTTGAAAAGTAACAAGAACATCTAAAGGTAGAGCAATGTCCTGCACACCAACTGGGCAGAGACAGACAGCCTCAAAGGACACTCAATATGCTGAGATCAATGCAAAAATTTCTTCATTCATTAGGTGACAAAGGTGGTAAAAAAAAAGTGCTCATGTGAAATAAAAAAGCAGAAGACGTTTCAGGCCACATTTAGATTTTCTTGACCAGAAAGTAAAAACCCAGTCCTTTCATAATCGTCTCTGTTCAGGTTGCGAGATTGATGCAACCTTCAGTGATATGGATTGGAGATGCAGAGAAAATGTTCTACAAGAAAGTTCCCAAGGAAGAAAAAGAGGTATTCCTGAACAGGATAAAGACTGAAAGGCAATTTTACCATGTTGTATCAATTTTACAGTTATCAAAGTAGACGTGATAATTGAAAACATTGTGCGTTGTGTACCCAGTTAGATCCCAAACGCTTGAAGAAAGACTTGCCCAAGGTCCTCAAGTTGATCAAAGGGGAGGATCGCGTTCTAGTGGTGGGAACAGCTGAGGACCCACTAAGTGCTGATATCAAGTCACTGTGTAAGGTGTACAGCAAAATCATCCTCATCCCGAGACCCGACTACGGCTCAAGATACAGTAAGAATGGACTCATTTTGAGGCAAAGTTTAGTTTTGATGCCTCTGTGCTCACATCGACAAATCATGAATAACGATTCTGTTGGTATGCCAAATGACCTTTGACTCCGTTCGTCTTCAGTCATGTGGAAGCAACTGATCAAAAAGAACGGAGGTGAGGTAACCAAAGCCCTGGACCTCAGCTCCTTGGCCAAGATTTCGGACGGCTACACCCCGGGTCACATGGTCCAGGTGATCCACGGTATTCTGACCGAGCGCCGCATCCTGCAGCAGGCGAAGAGGCCACTGACTGCTGCTGAGTTTGTCGCTCCGCTGGCCAAGATCGACCCTGTGTTTCAGGATGAGGAAGAGGCCCTTAAAGTATAGTGGATATGTCCTATTTATTTCTTTGTTATTTTCAAGTTTGTGACTGTTTTAGTGTTACTTGATTTTAATTAATGTGAATGAATTAATTTTGTAGTCACACATTTGGATAGCCCAATGTTACGATCAACTGACTATAATGTATCACTAAAAAGTCTAGAGATTCAAGTGATACTCCTACTAAACATCAACTTTTTGTCACCTGATAGTTAGTTGAGTATCAACACTGGACTATTCAAATAAAGTGTTACCATTTTTTTGTGCTTTTATCGTTGATTTTGTCTGTTTTCATGTTTATCACCAGAACTGGTATGCAAAGACTCCCCTGGGAAAGAAGCGGATTAAGGCCGCCACAGGAAAGGAAGAAGAGGAGGCACCGGTTAAAGGCAAGGACGCAAAGAAGAAAAAAGGGAAAAAATAAGTGTCATCATATTTATACCACAATGGAATGAACTTGAACATTCAGATTAAAGCTTTTCATTGAAGTGGCTTCTGGTGAAGTGTATGCTACCCTATTTATTCCCTGCAAAAATAAATAAATAAACAAAAATAAACTTTCTATAGTGTGATTTGCTTCTACTTAATAATGGTCGCCAGTTAGGTGTTGGTGGGGTTTTCCACCCCTAGAGAGCAGGGGCGTCATTCTTTATGGAGGATACAGTCAGAGTGACAAGCTAGCACTAGTGCTGTGATGGTGGAAAATATGCTGACGAAAGCATCCTGGTCCTGTAACTAAAACCCCATTAGAGGAGATCTAAGGCCACAGCTCTTACATTCCATATGGGACTGGGGACAGTCTATATGGGACAGTGCTAACCCCCGTCTCGTGACCATCGTATATATACAGTATATACAGTTCTAAATTGGCCATCGGTATCATTTTTTCCAAAGAATGACAATTTGGTTGTGTTTTTCTCATAAAACTAATCTCTCTCTGCATTGTGTTTAGTTTTCAAGTTATAATTTGAGGTTGTCATATTTATGTACTACATCCTGCATTTATGTTTAGGGTTAAGGTTTGTTTGTTTTGTTTGTTTATTTGATAATCAAAAATAATGCACAGCCATAAGTCACGCATTAATTAAAATCGTCGAGGATAACACAAACTTTCAAAAACGTATTTCCAATGTGGTCCTCTTTTAGGGTTAGGGTTGATCTACTGGACTACTGATCGCTGCTGAAGTTTCTTACCCCAATAAGTTAACCCATCATAGACACCCATACACAGCCGGCCAAACAGTCTGAATATCAATTGATAGAAATTCAGTGGCCCGGCTCTGTTGTGCAGCCGACTCTT
Organism: Centroberyx gerrardi; assembly: GCF_048128805.1. NCBI lineage: Eukaryota > Metazoa > Chordata > Actinopteri > Beryciformes > Berycidae > Centroberyx > Centroberyx gerrardi. The sequence continues at coordinate 8,645,897 of NC_136005.1, forward strand.
ATGGGTACAGTTGTCTGACCCAAGGCCACACCGTAATTAGACTTGCCAAGACTGGTTGGCTGTTACATTGACTTCAGTCAAGGGCATCTAATCTTATTCCACTGTAGGGCTGTGGCTGCTTGGGTATGAATCTGGGTTGTGGTGATGGTGATGTTATTGACATATCAATGAAATAGTAGCTTGTTTTAGTTTACTCAATCTACCAAAAACCTTGATCAAGCTGCATTTTAGGTTACCTAGCCTGCAGTATATCCTTAGGGCTCATAATCCTATGGCTACTGTATGCACTGACATGGTTGTGATAGGATTTATGCATTGAAGAGACCTAGATTCCCTTGTTAAGACCGCTGTCAGGTGTGGAGGGCCTGGACCACAGGAAATGTGAGACACAGGGAGAGTGTTTCCAAACAAGGACCCAGAGGCTTAGGTGGAGTGTTCAGCTGTTTTGTCGAGTTCTAAATTCACTCAACACATCCTCACATTGCCTCGGTTCCTTTAGCATTACTCTATTCTTAGCCTCCTTGCACCATCAATAGGATGCTGCACACGTAAGGTCCCACCTTTTAAGCAGGATCTGAAGTTGATCTGCTGGTCATCTTGATGATCCAGGGACATGATTTGGGGCTTTTCGTAGGCTTTTCTCTTATCTGATTTGGCCCCCCGGAGATAGAACATCCTGTTTAGAAATTATCATTCCAAAAAAAACATACAACACTAAAAATATGATAGAATAAATTGCTAGAAGTTTTGTTATACATAACCAAAGGTGTTCAGGTAAATAGATTGTCTATCCCTTCCCACCCATATCCCCCAGAAAAATGTTTAAGGCTTTGTAAGAAATGGGGTGATAGAAATCTGAAAAGTGAGATTGCTTTGCTACTGTAGGCCGCCATTCCAGTCTCAGTGATGATGAGTTGTTTTTTCTGCACCAGCAGGATGGCACAGAGATTATCCTGTCGATAGAGTTTCACTGGACTTAGTGGGACTCAGTGGCACATGGCCCTGTCTGTCAAACAGAGGGGGAAACAATGCTGGGGAGCGCTGGCTTTGTCCCGTCTGGCTGTCTGGACCAGGGAACCACCACAAATTAAAACCTGTATAAACGTCCAATGCTGCCTGACCACAAGATACCCAAGGTAACTTGGAGTAGGAGGAGCAAGAGGGGGGTGGGTTGGCATTAGACAGCTCTTTAAGTGGAATGATCATTTGCAATGCATGACTGCTGTGTTATTATTTAATGTTTTTGTATGTTTTTCAGCTATTATCCTTTGAGCCCCTGTTATTGAGAGCTCGGTCATTATGGGTATACAATTGCGAACCAAATTATCACTGACTATAATACCTATAATAGATCTGACAAGGGAATTCAGATCAGGTGTTACTGAAGAGAGAATATGTGTGTTTCTGTGTGCGTATATGTGTGAAGGGACAGGTCCCATAATTTCATGTGTGGACTCATGGGTGATGGCCCAGTGAAACGGAGCTTAATATCACTTAATCTCTGGTGACCTTTCAACTGTGGCTGCAGTGGAAACTCCCTATGGAGGTCCATGACGTTTGATCTCTCTAACTTGAGGCTTAGCAGACTGACAGATACGGGTCAGCATTGCAAACAGCGCATGATTAAACCACATCAGTCATCTTTAGTGAGCAGAATGTGCTGCTGCTGTCTTGGCCGGGTCCCCTTGGTGAGAGAGATCTTTGATCTCAATGGGATTAACCTGGTAGTAAAATAAGAAAGGTTTTTGAGATAATTGTGGGTCAAAGAACTGCAGTCAAAGTGAATACATCACAACACATTTAGCTGCAGATGACGCAAATTATTTAATGCACTCAGCTACATCCCTTGGATGTTTTATACCTGGGTCCAAACTGAAGGTCATTTGCAATAAAGTAAACTTTCACTGATTGCGACAGTCTCATCAAACATGAGAAAATGCCTTAGATGTAGGCCTACACTTTGCACTGAGCCTGTCCCTAACTCATTCATACAAATTGGAAAATCATCAAAACATGTTTAGACTATAATATGCTGTATAATTGTGTTGTTGGTGATAGTTCCATTGATGCTGGACATGAGTTGCCTCACACCATTAAAGCCAAGGCTATCTTGGCCCTCATAATGACAGAAGGCTATTTTGGAGGCTAGTGTGCGTGGAGAGATATGTCAGCTGTTCAGCACCAGGCTTCATCCATGCAGGAAAAAAAGAGAAAGCGCTATAGGCTGTCTGCTCCGGGGACCGGGACACAGCCCGCTAACCTGGGCATGCTCTCCTCTGGCCAAACTTTTGTTGTTAATCTTAAAGGATTTGTGAGAAACAAGACAAGGCTCGGACAGATCTGTTGCAATGGTGGATGTTTTTTCCAGCTTTTTGTCCAGGTGAAAGCGGTTTATCAATACGGAAAGAGGACATGCAAGGAGATAGCTTTCCTAGAATACAGCTGTCCAAGTTCAAGGTGGGTACATCACTGCAGGTGGTCTAGTATGTTCCTGTATTATGTTGGTGTTTTGGTATTTTTGTATCTTTAATCGTTATTTCTTATGATTGTATACCTTAGCAGAACTGGTGGGACATAACTATAACTATGGAACATGGTCCTTATGGAACATTCTTTAAATCAAATTTTGTAAAATTTTATTAAAACATTTAATTTGAAATATAAGTAAAAGGTCTTGATGTGTGTATTTCACTTGTTGATTAGCTGTTTTGAGTTTGCTCAACTCATTGTAGAGGGATTGTTTTACTGTGGTGAGATTAAGTCATTTTACTGGCCTTCTTGGAAATTATCTTATTGGACATGCATCACATCATATCATTCCTCTGGAGGTAATCTGGATAATTGTTTGCAAATGCAGTGTTGCTGTATGACGCATGATGAAATGACACACAAGGTGAGGTAATGATGTAGGATGTCCCTCCCCTTTGAAATAATTAGAAAACGTCATCCTGATGGTCACGGGAGGAGCCAGCCTCTCAAAAGTGTTTCATATTCTCAAATGTCATATCAATCAGTTCGGTGATTGGCAGTTCTCATTTAGCCTATTGTTTGCTTTTGGAAGCTTCCTCCAACTCTGAGTTTGGTGCATGCAGCCTGATGGAGGAGGAGGCACCACAGCTGAGTCTATATTGGTGGTGCTGAGCTCAGCCAAGTGAGGTGACAGAGATTACTCTGCTCTTCATTACGGAGGAGGACTGGCATGCCAAAACTGGGATCAACCAGATAAGAATGATGCATGTGTCTCCATCTTGATAGACCAAAGAGTTTCCAAGGGCCCAAGTTGCCATTTTGAAAGAGATTGTTTGTAAGAATATAGCCTGAGAGGAATTTGTCTTGCCGTGCTCAAAACAAAAACAGTGCATACATTACTGACAACAGTTCTTCCACAAAACACAATATCTGAAGGACATTTGAAGAGGATTCTGCAGTTGAATGCTAATAAGTGTGAATGAGGTGCCAAATCATTGTTTTTAATTGGTGGAAGCTGGTAAGATTAGATATCCTTTATGACAGGGATGTGACAGGTCATTAGTGATCGTGTTAGCCAGAGACATTGCCTGATATATTTATATTTTATCATATTATAGTTCCAGGCCTAGTGTCACCCTAGAGAGTAACGTGGCGGAAAGCAAAAGAGATCCCACGATCACTGAGAGAAGAGGAACTTGTTGGCAAGAGCAGGTTAGGCCATCCAACCAGCTCAGCCATGGGAGACAATAAAACTGGAGGAATAGTAGCGGCTGCAAGTAAGTGTTCTTCATACACACAGCTATGACTTCAATTAGATTATTGTAAAATGAGTGGCTTTTGACTCTCTGACGCTGTGTATGTGTCTTTGCGTGTACGTGTATCAGAGAACCGTCTGCAGGTGGTGAAGGGCTTGGAGGACATGGAGGTGTGTGAGTGTGAGAGCTGCTCCTTCGAGGTGACGCTCAACCTGGCCTACATAGAGGGTGCGTGGACCCGGGACGGGGCTCAGCTCAAGTCCAAGCCCAACTGTCGCATCAGCACCCACGGGAAGAGACACACCCTCATCCTGACCAGGGTGGCTTTGGGAGACGCTGGCCTGTTCTCTTTTCAGGCCAACGGCATCCAGACCTCAGGCAGACTCATCGTCACAGGTAAGCAGGTACTGCAGACAAGGCTGCAGTCAAGACCTGGTCAGGTCCAGGTCCAAGACTAAGACTTGAGTAAATCGAGGCCACAGCATTCAATTGATGGGATAATTACCATCTGATTCCATTTCAGTCATACTATTTCAGGTAAGGATTTTGTGCAATAACCAATTTAATATGTAAAATGGAGAATGGAGTAAAAATCCTAGAGTCCAATACCATCCAACGCAGCAAAATCATCAGTGTTAACGTGTACAAATCAACACTATACCATTGTTAAAGTCCCCACCCATCAGAGTTAATTTAACACTTTTGATAGTTTTGAACACCTGTCCCAGAGCCATATCAGCTCTATGAGTGAACAAACAACACTCCAATCAACACTTGTCAACTCCAAATAATTGTCACTGAAAAATCAACATTTGTTAACATTGGAAAATTTGCTTTGAAGTTCCCAAAGTCTTAATCCAACAAGTCCAAGACCACTGAAATCTGGACTCGGGACCAGTCTCAAAATCAAGACCAGACTTGAATACTACAGCCCTTGATTGAGTTCACAGTCATGGTTTGGTCCCTTTTTTCTGTGTGTCCTCCTGTCATCCTCTGCCAGCCAGAGACATCCACATAGTGAAGGAGCTGGAGGATGTTGACACGATGGAGCGTCAGACCGTGAGCTTCCTGTGCGAGGTCAACCAGGTGGATTTGGACGGCCGTTGGTACAGAGACGACAGCAGGATCCGACCTGGGGACAACATCAAGATCAGAAACCAGGGTCAGTCCGCACCCACATGGGCTTTTCTGAAGCTAAAGTGTATAATATTAATATGATGAATGTTTTGGTGTCATTTTTCTTTTTTGGTGTTAATCTTATACCTATTATTTTCTTTACCATATTACCTCAAGCTTTGGGTAGTCGTCATGTTCTTAGTACATTCATCCTCTCCAAAAGCCTATGGTCAAGGTGCTCCTGAGGAAGGCATTAAGTGTTTATTGGTTCAATGGAGCTGCTTAGTGGTCAGCAGTAGAAGAGTGTGGTTACACTAAAAATATTTTGCCTTGATCTGATTGCAGGTAAAACACACACCCTCTCCTTCAGGTCAGTCAGGCCAGAGCATGCTGGAGAGATCAGATTCACTGCAGAACGAGTCTCATCCTATGCAACTCTCACAGTAAAAGGTGAGCCACCAGACTTTCTACTTCACATCTGGCTTGCATCCACCAGTCTTTACCAAAGCTGTGTGACGTCCCGCAAAATATGCTTAAAAAACAGAACCTACAGGCTAGCTCACATTATTCTGTCTTCTAACTGAAACTTTTAAGGGATAGCACACAGGTAATCAGCCTCTTGGTTAGCATGAATTGATTGAATTGAATTAACTGTAATTGCAAGATTGGTGATACATTAGACAGTATTTTTGGCAATGTACTGTGGATGGGCAAAGGTCCAAGCAACTATCAACAAAGAGAGGCACAGGATCAAAAATCTGTTTAAATGTTTTCCTTGGAACAAAATGGCTATGTGCCCAAAGTAAGTTCTGAGAAAAACTTTCACATGTGTATCATTGCCAAAAAGCCTGTTCCTTCCTCCTTCAGAGCTACCAGTCCAAATAGTGCGTCCTCTGAGGGTCAAGATAGCCATGTATCGCCACCGGGGTTTGCTGGAGTGCCAGGTGTCGCGGCCCAACGCTCAGGTCAGATGGTTCAAGAACAGGAGGGAGCTCCTGCCTGGTAAGAAGTACCAACTAATCAGCCAGGACATCTACAGGCAGCTGACCATCGATGACGTTTGCTCCTCAGACGAGGACACCTACACCTGCGATGCAGGGGATGACAAAACCACTTGTCAGCTTCTGGTGGAGGGTGAGATGCTCACTCTCATAGGAATTCAATCAATCACTATGTTAAATCTATTATTTTCAACATGTGCTTTAGATTTTCATGTAACCACACTTGAAAAATCCTTATACTATCATACATAACTCTAATAAGATGAGAGAAGATACTTGTAAAGCCCCAAATTTCTCACTAATGTGCACAATATACATCAAATCAACAATGGTCCATTTTTGTTATCTAATGTCTAATATTATGAGTCAGTAGTTGTGTCAGTGGTAGTAACGTGTGTTCTGGCTGTGGATGCAGAGCAGGCTATCAGCATAGTGCGGGGGATGAGCTCGGTGGAGGTGATGGAGCCAGAGCCAGCTCAGTTCCAGGTGGAGACCAGCCTGAAGTCGGGGCGGCCCCCCAGGTGGACGCTGAGCGGGGAGGTGCTGGAGCCCGGCCCCGCGGTGATGATCGACAGGGAGGGCACCCTGCACAGCCTCGACCTCACCTCCACAGACAGCTCCATGTCCGGGCCCGTGCTCTTCATTGCTGGCAAGAGCCGCTCCACTGCTCAGCTTACTGTCAAGGGTGAGGTGCCAGCCCTCCTTTGAATATTAGAGGGGAACCCCAGGCAGTGTAATTGGATGATGTCATAGGATTGCATTTTTCTTAATCTTGTGCACCTGTAACTTTAAAACTCATTAAACAACCGAAAAAGGACGTTTTTTGGGGGGAAATGTCTGTTTTTGTAGAATAACAAACACTGTCACCTCACAGCAAGAATGACCTGGGTTCGATTCCCAGCTCTCTCTGTGTGGAGTTTGCATGTTCTCCCTGTTTTTGTGGGTTTTTTTTCCAAAGACATGCAATTTAGGTGGACTGGAAGCTCTTAGTTCTTCTGTATGCATGGTGGTATAGACTCCAGTCCCCCGCAACCCTGAAAAGGATTAAGTGGGTAGAGTGAATGAATGTTGAACTTTTATAGTATTCTAGTATTGTCTCATTAAGCTGGTTTTTGTATCTGCCCCCTCTAGAACGCCCTCTTCGGGTTGTCCACCACATGGACGATGTGGAGGTGAAGGAGAACAGCTCTGTGACTCTGAGCTGCGAGTTTGCCCCCTCTCCCAGGGTGGTGCGCTGGTTTAAAGGTCGTACGGCTCTGAAGACCTCCAACAAGTACAGCATGAGGAGAGAGGGGAAGCGAGCAGAAATTACCATTCACGGCCTGACGGGGATGGACGGAGGGCAGTACCGCTGCATGGCTGGAGGGTCACAGAGCACGGCACAGGTTACGGTAGAAGGTGAGAAAAACCGAGTTGTACTAATACTTGCTGTATAAACACAAAGCTCAAAGTGGAATGCGGATATTCAGCAATTTTTTATATCTTTATGTTGGGTCAGCTGATTATCATGTTCAACCTTGGCATAATTAATTGTCTTTTTGTTGCAGTACGAAGGCTGAAGTTAGTCAAACACCTTGAACCAGTGGAAATTGAGGAGGATGGCAACGCCACATTCTCATGTGAGCTGAACTATGTGGTAGCCAATGTGGAGTGGCTCCTTAACAACGTCCGCCTCTATTCCAATGCCATCAGCAGGATCCAGCACATGGGCACCATGCACAGCCTCACCATCAAGAGTCTCCGCCCACAGCAGAGCAGGGTCACCTTCAAAGCGGGCCTTGTTACCGAGACGACCACCCTTGAGGTCAAAGGTCAGCCATGTTAAAATGACTTGGGAATAACTGTTTTATGAAATAGGTTGATCCTAATGTGGGTGCTTTGGAATAGTTCTGATGATGAAGTTGTTTTTCTTCAATGTTTGGTTATTTTTATTTGTTTACTAGTGAGATACATGAAGATGTTTCTGAAACTGTTACTCTGTGCCTCCAGAGCGCCCGGCGGTGTTCCTCAGGTCTCTGGAGGATGCGGCAGGAGAAGAACAAGGGGAAGTCTGTCTGCAGTGTGAAGCTTCCAAGGAGACGGTGACCCCTGTCTGGAGGAAGGATGGTATAGTCCTGACCCCCAGTGATCAACATGAGCTGCTCCACTACGGGAAGTCCATGGCCCTGATCGTCCATTGTCTGAGCAAGGATGACGCTGGACAGTACACCTGTGACCTGGGCACCAGTCAGACCAAGGCTAAAGTTACTGTGCATGGTGGGTAGTAGGCAAAATAAAACTGGCATATGGCGCTCTTAAAATGTAGACTACAATTTTCCATCGCTCTGTCATTAAATGGCCCTCAGTGTGTTTTTACTTATTAGCTTTGTGAGCTGCTGCATAGGTGGTACAATTAAGAAGTTGTATTTAATGATTTATCAATCTACAGACTTGCACATCACCATAGCCCAGCGTATGAAGACAGCCTCTGTCCTGGAGGGCGAATGCTGCTCTTTTGAGTGCCTCCTCTCTCATGACCTCATTGAGGAGCCTTCCTGGACCATCAATGGCCAGCTGATAGTCACCAACAGCCGTATGCAGGCCCTCACCAATGGCCGCAGGTACAAGATGACCATCAGAGATGCTATCCTGTCTGATGCTGGAGATGTGGTCTTCACAATCAAAGACCTCAGCTGCAGGACAATGCTCTTTGTTAAAGGTGAATAGCTGGCTCACTCAGGCTAAAGGGGTAGTTACCAATTCATATCTATGTGTGTGTATGTGGGGATGTCTGTGTCTATATCTGTCTGTTCATTATGTAATATAACATTATTTGGTAGACACTTTTAAATGGGCTTACGGTACCATGAGTGCCTACATTTTTAGTTGTGGTGGCCCCAGTGGCGATGGGATTCAGGTGAATGAATATGAATGAATGAGAACAATGTCAATGTGTATTTCCCCACTGTAGAGAAGCCGGTGCATGTCTTCAGGGACCTGCTGAATGTCAAGGCGGTGCCGGGCGAGGACGCGGAGCTGAGCTGCGAGATCACCAAACCAGAAGCCACCATCCGTTGGCTGAAGAACGGCCATCTGATCAGGCAGAGCCCCAAGTACGAGATAAGTGTGGAGAAGAACCTGGTGCGGCTGGTAATCAAGAATACCACCATCAGAGACTCTGGGGAGTACTGCTGCGAGGCCGATGGCATCGCCACCCGTGCCAAGCTAGAGATCAGAGGTAGGAGACTGCGAGAGGCCTTCAAAATAAAAGTCACTTTAAAACAAATGTTTGAATATTTTGCCTCAAAGTACTAATTAGCTATGCTGTCTTGTACTAGATATTCTTGATTACCTTGATGTTAGCTCATAGCGGTTAACAATGCAATATAGTGTTCTATGCTGCAGTCCGGTGTGATAGTACATTGTGCAAATCAGTGCTGCTCTGGAGTTTAGAGTGGGATAAGCTGCGAAATATACGATTATACAGTGTGGATTGGTGACTGCAATAGTAACTGTGCAGTTTTTTTTTACTTTATTATCCCTTGCAGAGCTCCAGCACACATTTGCGCAGGAGTTACGGGACACACGAGCAGAGGAAAAGGGTAAAGTGACCCTGGAGTGTGAGACCAGGCGGCCAGCCAAGCGGGTGGCCTGGCTGAAGGGCATGGTGGAGCTGCGGTCTGGTAGGAAGTATGTCATGAGGCAGAAGGGTGTGGTGCTGTCGCTGACCATCACCAGTCTGGAGAAATCAGACTCGGATGTTTACACATGTGATGTTGGCACCATGCAGAGCCGGGCGCTGCTGACTATACAGGGTGAGGCTGCAGTGCATGAAGCATTGAGATTACAACACTGTGGTTTAGGGTTTGACCAATATGGGTTTTTGAAAGCTGATGTCAATACCAATATTTTTGTATTGAAGGTGCTGATAGCTGATGTTTGTGCTGATATTTGGTATCTTTAAATTTGACCATTTTCAGGCCAAACAATACAAGGATTCAGTGTTTCTACTAGAATTTATTCTTGGCAGGAAGGAGAAGCCTCTTAAACAGCATTTACATCATCATGTGACACTAAAACTCTCCATTAAAACTCAGACTAATGAAATTCTGAATACCGATTCAGTGGTAGGGAAACTTGCATTACTGCCTTTAAATGAAGACTTAATTCACAAAAAACATTATTGAACAATTCAGTGAAAAAATAAAAGTAAAATTGCATTGCAGGTTGCAGCTATGGTCAGGGAAGAATATCCTTCCCTGATATCTGATATTCAACAGAAGGCCAATATCGGCTAAATATATTGAGCCGATATTATTGTCATATTGTAATATTGTCATATTGTTATCAAACCAATATACCAGTCTAACCTACTATGGTTATAAAGGCTAGAAAGATATTTGCCTGAACCTATAATGATGTGCAGTAATGTTTCATAATTATTTTCTTTTTAAAGCATATTGAGGCTGCTGCTCAATATAATAAAGAAGTAACACATGCGTGACTTCTATATTGCAGATTTAATGCTCCACCAACCACTTCTAGTTTATGCTATTAATGTATATGAATTGATGCTGATTAATGTATACAGTGACCTATAGGTGGTTTATGGGACCATTGACTTTTCCATCTTTTCCATGCACCTCTCAGGCCAGAAGGTCCTGATCCTGGATGAGCTGGAGGATGTTGAGTGTCTTGAGGGCGACACGGTCATGTTCAGGTGTCGGATCTGTCCCAGCGACTATAATGGGGTCAAGTGGTACCTGGACGAGACTCTGCTCTACACCAATCAACTCAATGAGATCCAGATGGTCCCAGGAGGCTACCACACCCTCACTTTCAGACAGCTGGCCCGCAAAGACACTGGCACTATCTCATTTGAGGCAGGGGATAAGAGATCCTATGCCTCGCTGCTGGTCAGAGGTGAGGGTTTGTAAGATCAGTATCAGATTTTTCTATTACAGTATGTGCAGACAGTACAGTAGTTAGGTGATTTGGACTTGATTTGTCTTTATGTCTTCATATTACCAGAGAGGCGTCCCACCATTATCAAAGCACTGGAGGACTGTGAGGCCATTGAGGGAGGTGGTTTGGTGTTGTCCTGTGTGACCTCCAAGCCGTGTCACATCCTGTGGTACAAAGACTGCTGCCTGATGTGGAACTCCTCAAAGTATTTCGCCAGTCGCTCCGGCTGCGAGGCGAGGCTGACCATCCGGGAGGTCTGCAACAACGATGCCGGGGTGTACGAGTGCAGCGCCGGATCTGTCACCACCAGGGCTGTGGTAACTGTCAAAGGTAAGAATGGGAATTTATTGGTATGTTATTGCTCACTGTTGCCCAACCTTAAATGACATTGGGTTGTACATGACAGAGGGTTGTGAGAGATATTATTCATCACGATAATCAGCTGTTTTGATAATATAAACAGGTGAAAATGCCTACCAGCCCACAGCTTCATACTCATAGCTCTGATGCACAAATGTATAGTTTGAGGACATTACAAAACAAATGCTTTGATAGGAAAACTGGCCTCATTAGGACTGATCTAGTAGGTACCTTAAGAGTTGAAATAATGCTTCTGTAATGTCCAAATATATTTGTGCATCTTTTTGTTTTTCTCTCTTATTCTACCTCCACCTTATGAGGACTATTCAATACCAAATAAAAAAAAAATTCAAAAACATTGGCCTGCTTATTATTAGTGAAAACCCCAAAATGGTATACTTCTGTTGTTGAGGTTTACTTTCCCCTCTTCCTGTTCTTCCTTTTCTAGCCATCCCAGCAGAGTTCACCCAGCCTCTAACGTCTGTGGAGGCAAAGGAGGGGGAGCCTGTGACACTGACCTGTGAATACTCTCTGCCCGGGGTCCTGTTCCACTGGAGGAGAGGTCAGGAGAGCCTCAGGCTTGGAGACAAGTACGTGATGAAACAGAGGAAGACAACCATCTCTTTAACCATCACAGCCCTGAAGCCTGAGGACTCGGGGGAATACACCTGTCTGTGCCGAGACCACCGCACTACAGCAAGCCTCAAAGTCCAGGGTAACAGCCCTGCCAATCACTTTACTGTTCCTACTCATAAAATGGACTCATTTTACTAATTTTACCATAGACCTGGGTCAAATAGTATTTACAAATAATTTTTCATGTTTATCTTAATCTGCCTGGAGTACCAAATGGCTGAAGTACATTGAGGGCTAGAAAGTTTCGACAAAGCAAACTTTGACAGGAAAGTATTTGAAAGTCAATGCATGATTTTCAGTGATTGATAACTTAATTTACACTGGTCCTGATGGAGTAAACATCAATCCATTTGGTACTCCAAGCAGTTTAAAATGCCAAGGATTATATGCAAATACTGTACGACCCAGGTCTGCTTTACCATTTCCACCATGTTCTTATCTGTATTTGTTAACAAATTATCACCTCTTTCTCTCCAGCTATACCTATTACATTCAGACAACAGCTGAAGAACATGCAGGCAGAGGAAGGCAACAACATCACATTGCGCTGTGAGCTGTCCAAACCTGGAATACCGGTAGAATGGAGGAAGGGAGACGAGCCGTTGAAGAACGGGATTAAGTATCAGATAAGGAAAAGAGAGACAACCCTGGAGCTCCTTATCTGGAGGCCTGTGCCAGAGGACAGCGGCGTCTACAGCTGTGTGTGTGCCGATCAGAAGACATCTGCCACTGTCAAAATCATTGGTAGGGCATTTATTTGATTGGAAACAAGGGCAGGAAATTTCTTTGACTGGAAACAAGGCAGGAAATTTCTTTAACTGGTTTTCAAGGCAGGAGACTAACTTTTGCATTCACCAGCCACAGTGGCTGATGAATTCCAAAATTCACCACCTATGTTATGACTTTTAGAGTACAATAGAAAGAGACAAGTGTACAGTACTATAACACCATTGTCTCAATCCACTGTCTCCCATGATTCCTCAGCTCTCCCAGTCACCTTCAAGCAGAAGCTGAGGAATGTGCTGATCGAGGAAGGCAACAGTGCGACTTTGCGTTGTGAGCTGTCTAAACCTGGTCACACTGTAGAGTGGAGGAAGAGCGGGGATGAACTCATCAGGAATGGAGAGAAGTATCAGATGCGGCAGAGAGACATGCTAATTGAACTGAAGATCTTTGATGTGATGCCTGAGGACAGTGACATCTACACATGCATTTGTGGAAGCATTGAGACCACTGCAACTCTGACTGTGAATGGTAGGAGTTTATTTATAATTTAGTTTATTATTGTTGTTTTTTTTATTATTTATGTCTTTACTAACTAACAGGGGACAAGAAATAGTAAAATAATATACACTGTGAAAGAAACAAAAGAAAAAAGAAGCTACAAGTTGTCGTTACCTAACTGTATGAAAGCAAGTACTGCATCTAGACCTTTTCCAAAACGCTTTTGACTGAATTGATTGAGCAAATCCGATGAACACCTCCATTGCCTTTTAGCTCTTCCCATCACTTTCAAGCAAAAGCTGAAGAACCTTCAGATCGAGGAGGGAAACAACGTCACGCTGCACTGCGAGATCTCTAAGCCCGGCGTCCCGGTGGAGTGGAGGCTCGGAGGAGATCTGCTGGAGAACGGAGAGAAGTACCAGATCAAGCAGAGAGACTCGGTGCTGGAGCTGACCATCAGAGACGCTCTGCCAGAGGACAGCGGCGTCTACACCTGCGTCTGTAGAGAACAGAGGACCAAGGCCACAGTCAAAGTTATTGGTAGGTTGTGTCTTATATGTCTTATGTATGAAGAACAGAAACACTGACTTATGAAGCTAAAATCAACTGCATTCTATACCTTCATTTTATACTCTCTTGTAAGGATTATTTTCAGTATCGATTATTTTTTCAATTAATTGATTAATCATTTAGTCTATAAAATGTCAAAAATAATGACAAATGCCCATCACAAGTTACCAGAGCCCAAACTGATTCTTAAAATTGCATACTTAGTCTGACCAGCAGCCAGAAAACCCCCCAAAATATTCATTTTATTATAATATGAAACAGAGAAAAGCAAGCAAATCTTTGCTTTTGTGAAGCTGTAACCAGCAATTGTTTGGTATTTTTACTTGATAAATGACTAAAAACAGTTAATCGATTATCAAAATCATAATCAATCAATTTCCTGTTGTTCGAATAATCGATTGACTAATTGTTTCAGCACTACTCTCTTCTTTCATTTTTCTTCGGGAGTTTGCTTGGTCTCTAACACTGATTGGAACTCATAGCTCTTTGTTTTTGGCTTTTTGTTTCTCAGTCTTTTCGCCTGTGTTCTGCTTTCTGTGCATATATCTGTGTTTGTTTTACCAGCGGTTCCTGCCACGTTCAAAGTGAGCCTGAAGAGCCAGGAGGCCCAGGAAGGGAGCAGCCTGACTTTACACTGTGAGCTGTCGAAGAAGGGAGTCGCGGTGGAGTGGCAGAGGGAGGCTCAGGTTCTGTCCGAGGAGGTTTCTCGGGGGAAGTATCAGATGAAGCTGGAAGGAAAGACAGCTGAGATGACCGTTCTCAACGTCCAACCAGAAGACGCAGGGAAGTACAGCTGTGTCACAGGAGATGAGAAGACCACCGCTGAAGTCAAAGTGAAACGTGAGTTTGAAGAGTGCAAAGATGGATGGGAACACATTAGTCCATGTTCACAAAGAGGAATTTCATCTGTGTTGGCCATATCTAGATTACAGTCCCTCTTCATCTGACATAATTTGATATGGGGCCATAATCTTATCATGATAATATACCAAAACTTATTATTATGATATTATGGTATTTGCTGAGAGTGCAGAATATTAGGAACACCCTCCTAATATTGAGAGGGAGGTCGACTTCCTACTTCTACCGGTATCCTGCTGTTCATCTACGTCTCCCCCCTCAAGACATAAGTGTATTTAATAGGTGAAATCAGTAAGGGATCATAGCGCTTACCTAGATTCACCTGCTCAGTCTATTTTATGGAAGGTGTCTCTACTATTTCAATTACTCACTGTATGCGAGTATAAAAGAACAGCTGTCTTCCTGGAATGTCTTTTGTCTTTTTCTGAACAAGCCCACAGTGTTCCTTCCTTTCAAGGTTTCCTAGCAACACTTAACTAGAGATCTCCTAAGATTGTACTGTACATGTACACTCAGTATAATGCAAGAACAGAAATTCTGTGCCCATGAAACAACAGTGTTGGGACCTATAAGATACTTTAAAGGAAAAGGCACACACCAACTGAGAGAACAACCAAAGTTTATTATGGCTGTAGGAGAGAGAATCAGAACATGCAGCTCTCTCCCTACTGAAATAAACAGCCTAGATCAACCAAGCTGGTTATGCTGGTGTCCAAGGTATGCTGGTCATACTCCTGTATCATGCTACTGTATTTTGGGCACTTTATGCTGGTCTTAGCTGGTCTACCAGCATCAATGTTCCCATTTACCACCTTCACCAGCATCAGACCATCAAACAGCTTTAACTGGTGTAGACTGTTTTTTCAACAGTTTGGCTGTTTCTCAAAGAATAGACTGGAAGTTTTCTACACATGAGAGGGGTTGTTTTCAATGGATAACTGGTTTGAGGCGTCTTTCTAATTGTGACGGCTCCTAGTGGCTTTTTTAATCCTTATCAGCCTATAAACCTTGTTGGAAACTTTAAAACAAGTTACAAATCAGAACTAAAGAAACCAATGATTGTGTAATAGTGAGATATTATAACAGGATGAAGATGTCTGGTAAGTAATGAAATAAATAAATGAAGATATTTCTTATACTCCCACAACAGCGCTTCCCGTTACATTCAAGCGAGAGCTCCAGCGTCTGGTGGTGAAGGAAGGAGACAGTGGCGTTTTCTGCTGTGAGCTCTCCAAGCCCGGAGCTCCGGTGGACTGGAGGAGAGGCAGAGTCATCCTCAAGCCTGGAGGCAAATATGAGATGAAGCAGGAGGGACGACTCACCAAACTGATCATCAACAACGTAGAGGAGAGCGACGCTGGCAAATACACCTGTAAGACCAAAGACAGCCAGTCAACTGCTGAGCTCACCGTCAAGGGTAAGACAAGTTTAATTCATTCATTTAGTAAAGCATATTTCCTAGTTATGTATGAGTGATATACCGCAAGTCATGCATTTTTGTGAATTTTTCCCAATGTATTCAACAGAATCAGCTGAGCGCAGACGTGAAAGAGGTCAGCTTCAAAATAGTACCATAAAAACAAAATAGACCCCGTGGGTTTTCATACTGTGTGAGCTCCATGTGTAGTTTCACTAAACCATACTGGAGAGATTGTTGTTTCTAGTTACCCAGTTTCTAAATACTAAATGTCACAGTACTGTTTCTGTACTGTACATTACTTCTCAGGTGCTGGGTAAAAAGATCTATATCTAATGCAGAAAGAATATCATCATGTTGGATGTTTAGGCAATGGCTTGCAATTATAAACATCCTTTACAGTTTTTCCCTAGCTAATGAACTCTAGCATTAGTATTAGCATTAGTATTATTTCATGTATGTATGCATTTCATGAGCATTTGTCTTGTGATGTGACATGGTATAAAAACTCACCACTTCCACTGGATTATCATATAACATTGTGACTGTTCAACTTAAAGGGACTGGTTTGTTAGTCAAAAGTGATGTGAGCATGACAGTTTCTTTTGTGAGCATATCTGCCATGTTGCTCATATCATTGCTGCGATGTAACTTCCATGGTATATTTGTTGTTTTCCTTCCTGCACCGAAGAATATCTGAAACACTCTTTCCATCAAATCCATTGAATCTGAGGAAATCTCTGGATGATTAGATTCTCTTTTAAATACACTGTTCCCCTATAGTTGTTTTGGAGCAGAGGTGGATAGCTGGGTAATTTTTTTGTCTTCAATACCCGTCCATCCTCATTTTGTCCCACATTTTATCCTTGTGTAAGCACTAAAACTATTCTCATTTGGATACTTTATTAAAATATGAGCATTAATTCAAAGCATAGGACCTATACTTGTTTATGCTTTTCAGGAAGATTCCACATTTTCTCTAGCAGGAGTGGTAGTTTTTGTGCAGCGGTGGTGTGCCATGGATAATTTTTTCTGGTTCTCGGGTCTCCACAGGTTTACCCCCCAGTTTCAAGCTGCCGCTGGTCAACCAGGAAGTGACAGAGGGGAACAGTGTGGTTCTGCGCTGTGAGCTGAACAAACCCGCTCCCTCGGTGGAGTGGAGGAGAGGAGCGGAGCTGCTCAGGAATGGAGACAAGTACCAGATGAGGAAGAAAGACCTGCAGGTGGAGATGAAGATCATGGACGTCAGTCTGGAGGACATTGGAAATTATACCTGCATTTGTGGAGAGCAAAGGACAACATCTGGTGTCATGGTGAATGGTGAGTACTATATGTATGCTACAGGTTACATTTTATTCCCATATGCTTTTCAGGGTGCTCAAAGATGCTTTACATAAAAATCAGGAATACAAGGTATATAGCAAAGTAGAATCTGAGGATTTTTCCCACTGAGCAGCAAATGTAAAAGCTTTCATGAACTGGGTATAGATCAAATCACTATCAGTCAGCAATAGAGAGTAACAAAACAAACATTTATTTATATGAAAATGTCACGGATTATTACTTGAATCAGTTTAACATTTCTCTTATGGTGCTCTCCAGAACGTCCCGTCACATTCATCCAAGATCTAAAGAATATTCAGGTGGAGGAGGGCAACGGGGTGACGCTCCGCTGCGAGCTCTCTAAACCCGAGGTCCCAGTGCAGTGGAAGAAGGGAGACAGTGTGTTGACCAACGGAGACAAATACCAGATGAAGGAGAGCGGCTCCATCCTGGAGCTCTGCATCAGGAAGAGCCAGCCTGAGGACAGCGGCGTCTACAGCTGTGTGTGTGATGACTTGAAATCTGCTGCCACCATCATCATCACCGGTGAGCAGCACTGCAATTTGAATTACAGCACTGTACATTGATGAATGTTCTGACATCCAGAACACCTGACTGTCTTCCCACTGACTTAGGTTTGTTCATAAATAGAGGTGTGACTCTTTCTGGAGCATCAGTGACTTACAGTGTGACTTGAGTATGACTCAAGAAATACTTTGAAGTGGCACATTTGTAATTAAAGGGGCAATAAGTAAGTTTTTTACTTTCCCATAGCACAAAGTGACTATAACATATCTGCGGGGAGGTTGACAGGGTTGTTGATCAGTGCCAATAACTCAATGATTACTGCTTTTCACAATAATCTCTGTGCGTTCATGTGCTGGTTGGAAAGGCCGACATCCGGGACTTCCAAGTCAGCTCCTAAACAACATTGCATTCAAGTGCTATTTTGTCGGAAAATCAAAGACAAAGACAAACGATAAACAAACATGGACATCCTGCAGCTTAACAAGCTAGTTTTATGAACATCATTTAAGCAAATTATTTTTTTTATTATTTATTTATGATGGTTAGTTCGGCAAATAAAGGCATATAAGTATTTTCTTACCACTGACTGACACATAACTTGATTTTTCTGTCATGTTGAGAGGGTTAAAGGTTATCATTGCTTACTTGTCAATATTGTGAAAATGTGACTCAAGTGGATGGGAGGGATTGGATTGGTGGGAGCTGTGCCAGAAACGTAAGATATATCGATGTTACAATTCCTAGTAGTAATAATAATGACTTGAATTTTAACAAAATAATACTTTGAACTTACACAGCTGATTCAGTATTTTGTGATGTCATCGCTCTGCAGCTATCCCAGTGACTTTCAAGCAGAAGCTGAAGAACCAGGAGGCGGTGGAGGAGGGCAGCGTGACGCTGCGCTGTGAGCTTTCTAAACCAGGAGTCCCGGTGGAGTGGAGGAAAGACGCCAAACTCCTGAAGGAGGGAGACAAATACCAGATGAAGCAAGAGGGCAGGGCGGCTGAGATGCTGATCAGAACTGTCGCTCTGCCGGACGCTGGGGAGTACAGCTGTTTCGTCGGCACCGTCGTGACCTCAGCTGACATCAAAGTTAGAGGTAGGCTCCATTTCAGAGTTTTAATGAAGACTTTAAGAGGTTATTCACTGAACAAACAAATGACTCTGTACTGCTTTATATTTTAAGCACATTGGGACAGAGCAAGTCATTTCCACAAAATAGTCGGAAAAAATCTAACAAGAAAAAATTTGGGACTTTGTGGAGAAATATATAATAACTGTATGTCTTAGAAAATTAATAATTTTGTGAAAATAGTTACATTCTCTGGCTCATCAAGTCAAGGTTAAGGATTCAAAGCTTAAAGCCACATTATTGTTTTGTTTTTTTTATATATCAATTTTGGGTCGATATACATAAACTCTCAAGGGCAGGATTCACTTATTGAGAGTAATCCCACCATAACTCACATTAAAGCTCCATGTTGCTCTGATTCTGACAAACACCAGCACCAAAACATATTTAAAACTTGTATCATGAGCTCAGTTAGTCAATTTAAGTGTTTGCTATGCAAATAATTTAAGGGAAAAATGACTCCAAACTTAACCAAAGGAGGAGGAGTAAGGCAATCATGGTGCCAAAGAGGGAACTATTTCTGATTCTGGATTCTGATTCATTTAATGTTTATTTGTTTGTTTTTCCCAGCCCTCCCTATAACATTTAAGCAAGAGGTGGAGAATTTGGTGGTGAAGGAAGGAGACAGTGGAGTTTTCTGCTGTGAGCTCTCCAAGCCCAGAGCTCCGGTGGACTGGAGGAGAGGCAGAGTCATCCTCAAGCCTGGAGACAAATATGAGATGAAGCAGATGGGACGACTCACCAAACTGATCATCAACAACGTAGAGGAGAGCGACGCTGGCAAATACACCTGTAAGACGAAAGACAGCCAATCAACTGCTGAGCTCACTGTCAAGGGTAAGAAAGAAATCCAATATTGCTAACACAATTTAAGAACCTATGCGAGTTGAACTTGTCACTTTTGCTTCTATTTGAAGTTTTGAAGACTGGCAAGGTGTTTCTCTGTTACCTTCTTAATGTTTCCTCTCTATTATTTCTGGATTCATATACTCTGTCCTGTTAGGGTTAGGGTTAGGGTTAGGGTTAGGGTGTTTCCTATTTCCTGCCAGGGTTTTGATCAATTCAATCTCAACTCACTCAATTAAAAATGTAAATTGCATGTATAATTCACATATACAAATACTGATATTGTGCCTTAATTCTCAATAACTTCCTTGCAGATTGTATATTTGAATGTTGAAAAAAAAAAAAAAAATCCACTGCCTCAATGGATTGAATTGAAAGTAAATAGAACTTAATAAAGTAAAATAAAAATAAAAATAATAATTAATTAAAAAAAATAAAATACAGTTAAGTAATTAATTCATTGGGTCTCTAATTCAAACAACGTCTTTAATTATTACTTTAATAAATTAAGTTAAAAGAAATTAATTGATCTCGACTCCTGTCAGCTCCGCCCATCACATTCAAGGTGAAGTTAAGGAACCAGCAGGTGGAGGAGGAGAACGGCGTGACGATGAGCTGCGAGCTGTCGAAGCCCGGCCTCGCTGTGGAGTGGAGGAGAGGAGAGGAGCTGCTGAAGAGCGGATTCAAGTACCAGATGAAGAAGAGAGACAGCATCATGGAGCTGACCGTCAGGAACGCCCAGCTGGAGGACAGCGGACTCTACAGCTGTAGCTACGGCGACACCAAGACTACAGCCAACATCACCATCACACGTAAGGGAAGACTGTATATGTGTGCATGTTTGTGTGGGTTTGCTCTTTTGTGAGTAAATCATGGCTGTTCAGATCTCCATTATGTCAACTTTTCAGGAATTAAGAAAAGCAGCCATATTTTAGATTGGTGACTATGGGACAGTGTAATCTTTCATTTCAACAAAAAAACATGAAAATCAGCAATTTTAGCAAATTAGTCTGCTTAACGTGTTGAAATTGTTGGCAGCATTTTATTAGTCATGCTATTGATGATTTATAGCTTTTATTGTTTTATTGCTTTTATTTCTTCTGTTTTTATAGCTTATTATATATCCTATCTGTGTGCTTATATCCTATTTTCTTTTTCCCTGTTGAATCCTATAACATTTACTATTGGAGCAACCTAATTCTACAACAACAACCTAAATCTTATCTTAAAATTTACGATATGCAGGTTAATATGAAAAAACACAGCTTGAACTTTATGGATTGTTTTTTTTTCTTCTCCCAAACCCACAGCTATCCCCATCACCTTCAGGACAGGTCTGAAGAACCAGGAGGCCCGAGAAGGAGGCAATGTGTCCCTCCACTGTGAGCTGTCCAAGGCCGGGGTCCCGGTGCAGTGGTGGAAGGGGGAGGACCAGCTGCATCATGGGGGCAGGTATCAGATGATGCTGGATGGAAAGATAGCTGAGATGCACATCAAAAACATCCAGCCAGAGGATGTAGGGGAGTACAGCTGCGTCTTCGAAGACCAGAAGACGACGGCTGAAGTGAACGTGAAAGGTACTGACATTATTATCATGCTATTTCTTGTTTTTTTGGGGAGGGGAGCTAATTGGAATGTCTTTTTGCCCAGTTAGACTAGGCTTCCCACACTCCATAGAAATATAAAAATGTATATTCAGTTCATGTCACAAACACAGTTTCTAACATTGGTGCTGTTTCTTTCATGTTTTAATGGCTTTTAGTGGTGTCCTTGTTGTTGGTTGTGTTATTGTTTATGCTGTTTGCTATCTCCAAGTCCTTACTGTATGTGTATCTGTCCAGCTAATGCCTGTGCTACTTTACTGTCTCTTTCAAAACTTTACTGTCTCTTTCAACATTGCTGTTTTTGTGTTTTCTATTGCCTTCTGCAAACTGCTAGGTTTCTTGTTGTTCCCTGTTTTTTTGTCCCCTTTCTCCTCAATTCCCCATCAAGAGGCCTTTTGCCTCTTGCCAAGCTGTCATTGTAATGAGATTTTTTTCTTAATTAACCTGTTTAAATAAAGGTAAAAAAAAAAAACATAGTGTAGGCTGCATAATAACCCCCCAAACTGTGGTGGCAAAAGTATTGTATTAAACCAACACCCTTGTACACTTGTTAATTGGAGCACATCATTTTTCCTCAATAAGCAGATGATGTTGATGTTGCCATAATAATCCAGTCACTATTTATTACTTTATGTGTAAATTCAAGTTATCATTGCTAACACTGCTAACACTGTGTCTCCTTCACCTCTTTTACCAGCGGCAGCATCAGTATTCTTTGAGAAGGAGCTGGAGAGCCAAGTGGTGATGGAGGGGAAATTGGTGCTGCTGTCCTGTGAAATCTCCAGTGCTAACGTCCCCGTCACTTGGAAAAAGGACAACACCCTGGTGGAAGAGGGAGGACGCTACATTGTTAAGAAGAGAGGCCCCACACACACCCTGGAGATCAAGAAACTGTGTCTGGAGGACGCTGGAGAGTACTGCTGTGTCACCAGGGGCAAAAAGACCTTTGCCAAGCTGGTTGTTAGGGGTAGGTGGATACTTCAGTAGATACTATCTTTTCTATGATCTATTTCAGTTTTTAAGTACAGACAACCTTCGTAAGGCTAACTCATAAAACCAACAGACTCTTCTCACCAAGGTAGCTGTTTCTTGCAAAATATCAGTCTACATTCTCTAAAAGGCCAGCTGTATATAGCTCCTCCTTCCTCCACAGAGCGCGTGCGGATTATAACGGAGCTGCGGGACATGACGGTGACGGCGGGCGAGGATGCAGTGTTTGTGTGCGAGCTGAGCCATGCGGATGTGAGCGAGGGTGTGTGGTGGCTGGGCTCCAGCCCGCTGCAGAAGAACGAGATGAACCAGATGACGTGCCAGGGTCGCCAGCACCGCCTAGTCCTCACCATGACGACGCCCGAGGAGACGGGCACCGTGGCGTTTGTGGTTGGGGAGGAGAGGACCTCTGCATGCCTGCTGGTGGTGCCCAAGGCTAAAGGTGAGCAGAGACATGAGAGACAGAGGGCGCCAAGATTTATTTTCATTTATATATATATATGTATATATAACTCTATGATTATTCACTTTCATTTCTAATTCGGCATATGATTTCAAATGAGCGAGATACCTGCCACTTCTTCAATACAATCGTGGTGTTGCAGGTATTAGAAGTGCAGTGCATCTCCTTTATTTTATTACATTTTAACAACTATATTATTATGATTTGTTATTCTAATGTGGCATGTGAATTTTAGTTTTATTTGAGGAGAAGCCTAAGGACGTTGTGATCATGGAGGGGGAGACGGCCACCTTGTCCTGCACCACCTCTGACCTCACCACCCCTGTTACCTGGAGACGCAACCACATCCCCCTCCTGCATGGTGATAAATATGGGATACGTAAGGAGGGCAAAGTCAACCTGCTGCTTATCCATGATGTGGAGCCTCTGGATACTGGCATATACTCCTGTGATACAGGAGATGTGCAGAGCAGTGCCAAACTTACTGTAACAGGTAAAAAAGAAAGCACTGCTGCTTTAAAGACAGTTTTCATTCTGATGGACACTAATAAACACAATGTAGCTATGAATGACCTACTTTTTAAGCATGTTCTTATTACTGGTTTGATATAGTAAAACACAATCTTAAAGCACTTCTTCTTTCCTTTGAATATTAATTGTAATAAGTTAATTGCAATGCCTGCTGTCTTTGAAAAGTAGTTAGATTTCTAACATTGTACTATGCACTATGTACTATCCTATTACTAAACACATCCAATTCTGTCCTTCCCCTCCGATCTGTCCCAGAGCTCCCTCCATTCTTCCAGGAGGAGTTGCAGAGTGTGGAGGCTGAGGAGGGAGGCACAGCCTCTCTGTACTGTGAGCTGTCTAAGTCTGGATTGCCGGTGCAATGGAAGAAGAACAGGCTGCCGCTGAGAGCCAGCAGGAAGTATGAGATAAAGCAAAATGGATGCCTGCTGCAGCTCCTCATCAAGGAGCTCAAACCTGAGGACAGTGGCAGCTACTCATGTGAAGCAGGAAGTGCAGCGACTTCTGCAACTGTGTCAGTGAAAGGTGTGTGCATGTGGATGTGTGCATGGCAAGTTTGATTGTATCAGGCAGTTCAGATAGTGTTAGTAAGTGACCCATCACACAAAGTATACAAAATTCACTTTCAGATACTTTTCTGTGATTGCCTGAGCTTTCTGGCACTCATTGTATTGTCCTATATGGCAACCACACCCATCCAACATGAAACAAACCATGATGAGTATTTACAAATGCTATTTTGTCCTGATCTGGTAAAGTCTCAAACACTGTTCATGTTACACTAAAGACGTATAATTCTGTCCTTCCCAACCCATTTCCCCAGAGCCTCCTCCATTCTTCAAGGAAGACTTGCAGAGTGTGGAGGCTGAGGAGGGAGGCACAGCCTCTCTGTACTGTGAGCTGTCTAAGTCTGGGGTGCCGGTGCAATGGAAGAAGAACAGGCTGCCACTGAGAGCCAGCGGGAAGTATGAGATGAAGCAAGATGGCTGCCTGCTGCAGCTCCTCATCAAGGAGCTCAAACCTGAGGACAGAGGCAGCTACTCGTGTCAAGTAGGAAGTGCAGCAACGACTGCAACTGTGTCAGTTAAAGGTGTGTGCATGTGAATGCATGTATGGCAAGTTTGATTGTATCAGACAGCTCAGATATTGTTAATAAGTGGCCCATCACACAAAGTACCAAATTAACTTTCAAATACTTTCTACTTTCCTGTGATTGTCAAAACATTCTGGAACTCATTACATTGTTAAATGTAGCAAACCCCACCCATCCAGCACATAAGTAGGTTAAAACAAATCATAATAGTTATTTCCAAATCTTATTTGGCCCACATCTGGCAATGTCTCAAATGTTGTTCAGTTACACTAAAGAAATCCTACTCCGTCCCTCCTTGCCCATTATCCAATTCTGTCCTTCCCCTCCCATCTTTCTCAGAGCTCCCCCCATTCTTCAAGGAAGACTTGCAGAGTGTGGAGGCTGAGGAGGGAGACACAGCCTCTCTGTACTGTGAGCTGTCTAAGTCTGGGGTGCCGGTGCAATGGAAGAAGAACAGGCTGCCACTGAGAGCCAGCAGGAAGTATGAGATGAAGCAAGATGGCTGCCTGCTGCAGCTCCTCATCAAGGAGCTCAAACCTGAGGACAGTGGCAGCTACTCATGTCAAGCAGGAAATGCAACCACCTCTGCAACTGTGTCAGTGAAAGGTGTGTGTATTTGGTACATGCATGGCAAATTTGACTGGATCAGGACATTTCTGAGCGTTAGTATTGTCCGATGTCAATCACACAAAGTATCATCAATTAACTTTCACATACTTTCCTGTGATTGACTGAACTTTCTGGTACTCAATGTATTATCCTATATGGCAACCTAAAAAAACATGATATGTAGTTACAAAAAGTATTTTGTCCTCTTGTGGTGAGGTCTCAAACACTGTTCATGTTACACTAAAAGTGTATAATTCTGTCCCTCCCTTCCCATTTCCCCAGAACCCCCTCCATTCTTCAAGGAAGACTTGCAGAGTGTGGAGGCTGAGGAGGGTGGTACAGCCTCCCTGTACTGTGAGCTGTCTAAGTCTGGATTACCGGTGCAATGGAAGAAGAACAGGCTGCCACTGACAGCCAGCAGGAAGTATGAGATGAAGCAGGATGGCTGCCTGCTGCAGCTCCACATCAAGGAGCTCAAACCTGAAGACAGTGGCAGCTACTCATGTCAATCAGGAGATGCAGAGTCTACTGCAACTGTGTCAGTGAAAGGTGTGTGCATTTGGATGCATGCATGGCAAGTTTTATTGTATCAGACACTTCAGATATTGTTAGCAAGCTCTCGTTCATATGATTGTCTGAACTTTCTGGAACTCCTTGCATTGCCCAATGTAGGAAATTCCAACCACCCAGTGCATAAGTAGGCTAAAACAAACTATAATTTTCATGTTGAATTGTTCGGATATATAAAACTCTACAAAAATTGTAACCCCTTGTAAAGGAAACTGTCAACCTATGTTGAAATATTTTTGATGTAAAAGGGGATGTGAGAAATAACCAAATAAAAAATAATTTAAAAAAAACAAAAAAACTATAATAGTTATTTCCAAGTCTTATTTGGTCCACGTCAGGTAATGTCTCAAACACTGTTTCAATTACACTAAAGAAATCCTACTCTGTCCCTCCCTGCCCATTATCCAATTCTGTCCTTTCACTCCCATCTGTCCCAGAGCTGCCCCCATTCTTCAAGGAAGACTTGCAGAGTGTGGAGGCTGAGGAGGGAGGCACAGCCTCTCTGTACTGTGAGCTGTCTAAGTCTGGATTGCCAGTGCAATGGAAGAAGAACAGGCTGCCACTGAGAGCCAGCAGGAAGTATGAGATGAAGCAAGATGGCTGCCTGCTGCAGCTCCTCATCAAGGAGCTCAAACCAGAGGACAGTGGCAGCTACTCATGTCAAGCAGGAAGTGCAGCGACCTCTGCAACTGTGTCAGTGAAAGGTGTGTGTATTTGGTACATGCATGGCAAATTTGACTGGATCAGGACAATTCAGAATGTTAGTACTGTACATGGTCAATCATCGGCATACTGGTGCCTCAGTGGGCTAAGACGCATACCAGATGAACGCAACATCCTGGGTTTGAATCCGGCCCAGGACCTTTGTCGCATGTCATCCCCCCTCTCTCTCCTAATCTTCCCTGTCTATCTCTACTGTAAAAACTATCAAAATTAAGGCAAAAAGCCCCAAAAATAATCTTCAAAAAAATCACACATATCATCAATTAACTTTCACATATTTTCCTGTGATTGTCTGAACTTTCTGGTACTCATTGCATTGCCCAATGTAGGAAATCCCCCCACCCAGCACATAACTAGGTTAAAACAAACTCCAATAGTTATTTCCAAGTCTTATTTTGTCCACATCAGGTAATGTCTCAAACACGGTTTCTGTTACACTAAAGAAATCCTACTTTGTCCCTCCCTACCCATCTTTCTCAGAGCTCCCTCCATTCTTCAAGGAAGACTTGCAGAGTGTGGAGGCTGAGGAGGGAGGTACAGCCTCTCTGTACTGTGAGTTGTCTAAGTCTGGGGTGCCGGTGCAATGGAAGAAGAACAGGCTGCCGCTGAGAGCCAGCGGGAAGTATGAGATGAAGCAAGATGGCTGCCTGCTGCAGCTCCTCATCAAGGAGCTCAAACCAGAGGACAGAGGCAGCTACACATGTCAAGCAGGAAGTGCAGCGACCTCTGCAACTGTGTCAGTGAAAGGTGTGTGCATGTGGATGTTTGCATGGCAAATGTGACTATCAGGACAATTAAGATAGTTAGCAAGCTTTCAATCACAGAAAGGTATACTAAAGTAATTTTCAAATATTTTCCTGTGATTGTCTGAACTTTCTGGAACTCATTGTATTGTCGAATATAGCAAACCCCACCCACCCAGTACGTAAGTAGGCTAAAACAAACCATAAAAATTATTTCCAAATCCTATTTGGCCAACATCTGGTAATGTCTTGAACACTGTTTCTGTTGCACTAAAGAAATCCTACTTTGTCCCTCCCTCCCCATCTTTCTCAGAGCTCCCCCCATTCTTCAAGGAAGACTTGCAGAGTGTGGAGGCTGAGGAGGGAGGCACAGCCTCTCTGTACTGTGAGCTGTCTAAGTCTGGATTGCCGGTGCAATGGAAGAAGAACAGGCTGCCGCTGAGAACCAGCAGGAAGTATGAGATGAAGCAAGATGGCTGCCTGCTGCAGCTCCTCATCAAGGAGCTCAAACCTGAGGACAGTGGCAGCTACTCATGTCAGGCTGGAGGTGCAGAGTCCACTGCAACTGTGTCAGTGAAAGGTGTGTGCTACATATGTGTGTGCTACATATGTGCTACACAAGTTTTTAAACTTCATTGCAGTGTTCTTTTTCTGTCCAACTTCCAACACTCATAAATCACACAACAAAATACCAACAAAATAATTATTCTTATTCTCTTGCCTAGCACTGGAACCTGTTCCACCTAAGGCAGAGCCTCCCAAGATATTGCCTCGTGCAAAGGGAACTGTTGCCAAACCCACTGCTGCTCCAGAGAGGGACAAGCCTGGTCTCCCAGAGGCCCAACCTGCTCCTCCAGAGCCCAAGAGACGGGGTATGACACAAATACCTGTTACAGAGTCAGAAGAAGACCTGGAGCCAAAGGTTGAGCCAAAACAACCAATAAAGACAATTCTTAGAGACATTAAAGAAGACCAAAGAGGAATCCATCCAGCCAGGTCTATGGAGAAAGAAATTGAAGCTGCACATAAAGTGAAACAGCCGGAGAGGAATACGGAGAAAGAGAATGACGTTGGCAAGCAAGTTATCAAGTCAGCAAGATCTCTGGAGAAGGAGAATGAGGTTGACTGGAAGGTGAAACAGACAGCAGGGCCTCTGGAAAAGGAGAATGAAGTTGACCAGAAGGGGAGACAAACAGCAAGGCTGTCAGATAAATCAGTTGAAGTTGATCATAAGGTGAAACAGGCAGAAAGGCCTCTGGAGGAGTCACAAAAATGGAAACTGCCATTAAGTTCTGTGGAGAAGGAGATTGAAGTTGACCAGAAATCAAAACAACCAGAAATGCCTTTGGAGAAAACAAGTGAAGTTGACAAGAAGGTGAACCAACCAGAAACACTGCTGCAGAGGGATAGTGAGGTTGAAAAACAAGTGAAACAGCCTGTGAAACCACCAGTGAGGTCTATAGGGAAAGAAACAATGAAGGAACAAGAGGTGAAGTATGTAGTCAAGGAAAGTGAAATAGACAAGACAGAAGAGGAGCCTTTGAAACCACCAGTAAGAACTAAAGGAAAGGTTACAGAGGGAAAACAACCACTTAAGTCTATCCAAAAGGAAACTGGGGAGAAACAATCATTGGAGTCTATGGTTATTGATGCTGAACACCAGAAAGAGAAAGAGCGTGTGAAACAGCAACAAATATCCGTAGAGAAGGAGAGAGAGAAAAAGCCAGTGCCTTCAATAGATCAGCTGGACAAACAGTCAGTAGAACAGCCAGAAAAGCTGACAGAAAAAGAGGCTGAATTTGCCCCACCAAAGCCACCTGCGAGGACAAAAGGTAAGGCAAAGGGTGCAATGGAGAAACAATTATCAAGGGACACTGAGACAGATCAAGATGAGAAGCAGCCGGCAAGATCTATGGTGAAAAAGACTGAAGTAGATCAGCCAATGAAACAGTCAGTAAAGACTGTGGAAATAGGGCTTGAAGAAAAAACAAAAATTGAGAGGAAACAGCCAGTAGCAAAGGACAATGAGATAGCTGAGACAATGAAACAACCTGTGAAGGCTACAGAGAACGAAGCGGAGGCTAAACAGCTAGTCAAACAGCCAGTAAAACCCTTGAGAAAAGAAACTGAATTGGACCAGGAGACAAAACAGGTAGTCGAGCCAATGGAGAAGGTGAATGAACAACCAAAGATGACAGAAGACGTTCCTCTTCTCTACATCTCTGAAGACGAAACCTTCTCTGAGGCTCTGACTGAGCCCCTAGGCCCTGCTGTTGGTGCACCAACTCAACCCTCTGCCCTTCCTCCACCTACGGTACTCCAGAAGCCACAGCCATCCACGGAAGCTGCACCAGACATAGGCATGAGCATTGAGGATGAACCAGAGATGCAGGAGGCCGCCATCAAGATCCAGGCTGCCTTCAAGGGCTACAAAACCCGCAGAGACATGCGGCCTGTCTTCAAAGAGGTGTTTAAGAATCAGAGCGCAGATCTTCATGGTAAAATCACTCTAGAGTGTATTGTAGAAGGGAAACCCAGCAAAGTGCGCTGGCTGAAAGACGGACAGCAAATAACTGGTGACAAGCGACGCCGTATCGAGACTTCAGAGACTGGCGTCTGCGCACTGGTGGTCACCGACCTGACCACCAAGGACAGTGGTATCTATACATGTGAAGTTGTCAATAAGTTTGGTGTGAGCTCCTATAATGGAAACATAATAGTAGTACAGCCTCAGCAGACTGCTCCAACAGCCCTGAAGCCGGTACACCCACCCCTTGCAGCCATAACCCCTCTGCAACCAGCCCCACCACAGCCTGAGGCCCGGGACAAGACACAGTCCCAGGCCCACATGCTGCCCCAGACTCAGGCCCAAGTATCCACTTCAGGGAATGAGGCCATTGGCTATGTGGAGAGTGTGAGTGTCTCTCTGTGGGAAGCCTACAACCTGACAGAGCAGGATACTCAGATGAGCCTGCAAGAGAGAAGGAGACCCTCGCTCATTGCTGCCAGCTCCAGTAAGTAACGTTATACTCCGGGAGTAATAACAACATAAAGGTATTTAATTTGCTTTTGCAATCATTTTCATTATTAAACCTCTGCTTTCAACAGTGTCCAGTCCCTCTGACTATGACACAGCCCCAGATATCATGGAACCTGTTGAGATCAGCCCAAAAGCACCCAGGTCAGATGTCAGAGGAATGTTTGTTCTTGGCCTCTGAATTTCAGTACTAATCTTGTGTCTTGTGCTCATACAGCATAACCAAAATATTCATTAATATTGTCACAGGGAAGTTGCAAAACCCGAGGACCAAGTGCCTCCAAAGGACGATAAAGAACAGATAGCTGCCCCACAACCGCCTAAGAAACTTTTGAAGGTTAAAGGTCAGCAGTGCTATCATAGTTTCCTTCTGATGAAGTTGTTTTTAACCAATTATCATTTCTCTACTACTTCATCTCAGTTTCATAACAGGTATAACTATCTTTGTCTCTGTTTTCCAGGGGCTTATGAAGGTAGAATGAGGACACCATCTCCTAAGCACCATCGTGCCCACACACCTTTAGCTGGTACAGCCTCTGGATCAGAGTCGGATGGAGAAGAGGATAGAAGAGAGGTACATTATTTTGTAATTTGTTCTGTCTTGTTTTTATGTATGTATCCTGGACCTGTTTTGTGCTTTGTAAATATTAATTTAATACATTTGATTTAATTATGAAACAATCTGACAAAGTAAATCTCCAACTTTGATTGTATATGCCTTAAATGATGTATGATGATATTTGCTTAATTTTTTTTATTCCCTTAGACATTTGAAATGTATGTGGCCAGAGCTGACTGCAGTCCTAACAGTGGAAATAAGGAGAGTTTTGTTCTGAAGGAGGGCCAATATGTAGAGGTCCTGGACTCTGTCCATCCTGACAAATGGTTGGTTAGGACCAAACCCACCAAAACCAACCCTGCGCGACAGGGATGGGTCTGTCCAGCTTACCTGGAGAAGAAGAGAAAGGTAGGGTGCACAAATCAGAGTCCAGATGTCAGCTCCAATATTGAGTAAATGTAGCACATGCTGAAACAGTCAGTATTCAAATTTGAAAAGCTGTGCTGTCAACAGAGACGTCAAATTTATCTAAAAGACTCAAAAGACATCAAATAATGAAAAGTAATGCTCTTGATAATAAATGCATGACTGTGTTTTTGACCAGGAGACCTTCCCACCAATGAGAGCGCCTCAAGAGGAGCTTGATGGAATAGGATCAACAGGAGAAGAGTACAGAAGAACTCTGAGGTCAGTCATTCTGCCATTATATACCAACAGGTTAAAAAAGTAGCATTTAAAGGTTAAAAAAGTGGCGCCACTAGTGCCAAGGGACTACTTAGCACTAGTGGTTTAGAGGCAGTTTTTTTATCTATCTTTTTTGTGCTGTAAGGGACTATTGAGAATATTACACATCTATTTATTATAGAAATATGGTACCCTCATCCCCACACACCCCCAAACCTGGGTTCTCCTCCCCCTGATGTCATCCAAAATTGGATTTATATCTATTCATTTCTTATTTCCACTATTTTATTGTCTCTTGCACTTCTTCCTTAGCACTTCTTAATTACTTGGCTTTTGTAATGATGGAGAAATGACTGTTTGCTTATTTTACAATTTGTTCATATTACAAGTCTCTCAGGAGTACGATAAAATAATAAATTGCTGCATTACATCCAGTCTGAATGAAATTCTCACTGTCTTTAGCCAACTGATCCAAGGTCTGATTGATGGGGAAGAGGAGTTTGTGAAGGAGATGAAGGTGTTCAACTCTCACCACCTGCATCATCTGGAGACTAGCCACCAAGTCCCCATTAATATCCTTAACCAGAAAGAGACCATTTTCAGAAACATCAGGGACATTGTGGTTCTACATGAGAGGTAATACAGTAGTCAGAGAGACTATCATGTAGTCTTTAGTTTGTAGTTTTTTTTAAGAAGTGAGATAATATTGAATGTATACACATATGGAGATTTATGTAATCTGCTGTCCATCGTATGTTTTGCACCGTCCGTTTGTACTGTATGTGAAGTCCTGTTGTCCTTTTCTACATGTCTCAGTATGTACTGTGAAACTAAATCTAATCCTGATTCTAGTTATTGTATCACTGTCTTCCCAGGTCCATCCTGCCCAGTCTGAGCGAGTGTGCCACAGACGATGATGTGGCCATGCATCTGATCAAGCACACTGAGGACTTTGAGAAGTATCTTCACTACATGGTGGGACAAACACAAGCAGAGGCCTGCGTCACCGACAAGGCTATCCAACAGTATTTCAAAGTATTCAAAAAACCTGTTAAGATTTAAAATAACAATGAAGGTACTGAATAGCAGCATTGTCACAGTGATCTAATGTTCTGTGTTTGTTTGATATTTTCCCTTTACACTTCAGGAATCCACAGAATCTGGTAACCTTGAGGCTCCAGTCATGGATGTCCTCACTTTCCTCCAGAGACCAGTGGAGAGGATTCAGACCTACCAGGCATTACTTAAGGTCAGGTTAAAATAATTTTACAAATATGTTTCTATCGTAATAGATGAGTACGAAACCTTTATCATTAATTTCAAAGTGGTTGTTAATAGGAGAAGCAGGTTATGCTGGGATGCGTTATAACAGGAATATTTGCTCCATCTGTTATCGCTTTGAACGTTTCACTAACAATTGGTTTCTTATAATGTTGCCTATCTAGGAATTTAAGCTTCTTCTACTGTTGCTCTCATTGTAAGCTATGGAAATGAGAGTCAGCTAAAAGCCTAAATGAAAATGTTATTTGCAGGAGTTAATCAAGAACAAAGCCAAGAGTGGGCAGAGCTGCTGTCTGTTGGAGGATGCCTTCTCCATGGTGTCCTGTCTTCCCTGGAGGTCTGACAACATGCACCAGGTCTCCCTCATCGAGAACTACCCAGCCCCTCTAACGGCGCTGGGCGAGCCCGTCCGACAGGTAATGAAAGGGGAATGACATGTATTGATATCCAGTTTAGGCACTGGGTCCAGTGTGACCAGATTATTAAAACCTGTAATCCAGTTTTCAGATTGTACAATGTAAAATAAACGCTTTTAACTTTTGCTATCATCATGCCTCAGACCCTGTTTGGTTTCTAATCCATCCTGCAGATGCATAGCCTACTGCCTGTAAAAATACACAAAATATTTGAAGGGTAATCATGCTCAAAGCAGTATGTACTATAATGAAATAAAAATATAGTGTCATTGCTTTGGATTCATTTTACGGTTGAGGAAATGAATAATTCTCTCTTTGGGGCAAGGGTGTGATTAGATGAAAATAATATAACATGAATGAAAAGAATGTGAGCTCCAGGTGTCATTATGTCTTTGTTTGTCTTCTCCCTTGCAGGGTGTCTTCACAGTGTGGGAGGAATCTCCAGAAATCAAGACAGCCTCTAGAGGGCATCAGAGACAGGTCTTTCTCTTCAAGGACTGTATTATCCTGTGCAAGCTGAAAAAAGACCCTGGCATGAACACTGACACCTACACCTTCAAGAACAAAATGAAGGTAATGCCTGTGCTCAAGTCTTCTTACATATTCTACTTTCCTGGGTAAATAAATGCTAAAACCACTTATCAGTACCACTGTTGGTCAAGTGGGGAGACAGTTACTTCAAGACATTCTTGAGTTTCTCGTCTTTATTCCTCTCCTTGACCGTACACTCTCCCTTTCACTCTTCTTCTCTCTCATTCTCACTTTCGCTCTCCCCTTTTCTGCTCCCCAGCTGAATGATGTGGAGGTGAAGGAGGCTGTGGGTGGAGATGAAAAATCTTGGGGGTTGTGGCACGAGCACAGGGGCTCAGTGAGGAGGTACACACTGCAGGGCCGCTCTACCCTGGTTAAACTCTCCTGGCTCAAGGACCTGAAGGAGCTTCAGCAGCGCTCCAGCCTGCCCACCAATAGTAAGTCTTTCTTTGTCTGTCCCAGTATACTGCCATATTACTACAGGGAGGGAAATAAGCATCACCAACTTTTGGCTGTGGTCAATAAGGCCGTCAATTCTCCTTGCCACTTTGGCAGATAAATAGCCTGTTTTTAATCAATCTAAGGGATTAAATTGACCTCTGAAATTCTGAACCCACCAATCATCAAGGCTTGTGGACTGAAAGTTTAGTTTCTTGTCCTGCATATTTTTCACAATCATTAAGAATCAAAGTGTTTTGGGGTGTGTTTTTTCACCATATGCTCTGTCTGTAT
Organism: Centroberyx gerrardi; assembly: GCF_048128805.1. NCBI lineage: Eukaryota > Metazoa > Chordata > Actinopteri > Beryciformes > Berycidae > Centroberyx > Centroberyx gerrardi. The sequence continues at coordinate 8,680,143 of NC_136005.1, forward strand.
TTTGTGTGTGCGTGTGTGTGTGTGTGTGTGTGTGTGTGTGTGTGTCAACAGGTCCACCAGTGTTTGAGTCACTTCTGTCTGACTGCACCACAAAGATAGGACAGACAATCAAACTGACCTGCAAGGTCTCAGGATCGCCCAAACCAGTGGTCAGCTGGCTCAAAGGTAAAAAAAAAAAACTTCAATACTTATATTGTACCAGTTTTCTTATATGTTGGAGACACACTGTACTGTTAAGTTACAGGGTAGTGTTTTTGTAGCAAACTACTGTTACCTAATAACACATTTTTTTCACTTTATTTGATCCAGGGAAGTTTTGCTGAGCATGCATGCTCCTGCTTGCTCATTCATACAGTTACACACTTTCATGCCTCTACGTTTGGTTTGGTTATGGTCATAGTTTCATAGTTATAATATGATGTCCACTTCTCAGATGGTCTTCCTTTGGAGGATGACCCCCACCACATCATCACAGCGGACCGGACAGGCACCTGCAGTCTCATCCTGGACGGCCTCACTGCAGAAGACTCTGGACAGTATGTGTGTTATGCTACCAGCTCCATGGGCAACGCCAGCACACTGGCCAAGGTGGTGGTGGAGGGTGAGTCTGTGGGCCAGAGAGGTGTTAAGAGCCTTGTCTGTAACTGTAGGTGTACGCTGTGCATGTGAGTGCTGCCACAGAGGAACACGTGATAGTTAGGGCACTATTGGTACTATTACTACTACACATTTTAAAATAAACACTGCTTTTTGCCAGTTTAAGCTTTTCCAAAGTGTAAGGGCACAGACGGCAATAAATTTGTTCCGCTCTCCAGCTCCACCCAGATTTGTGAGTCGGCTGGAGAGTGCTTGTCTGATGGAAGGAGAGGATATCCAGTTCATCTGCTCCACACTCACTGCTCCTTTACCACGAATCAGGTATGGAAACACAGAGCAGATATCACAACAGAAGTTTTTATAGGATTTTAGTTGGTCATTATGTGTGTCAAACGTGTTCATCTTTGGGTCTGGCAGGTGGTTGAAAGACGGCAGAGAGTTGAATGACCAGCAGAAATACTATATACTGAACGACGCCCGGAGTGGAATCTTGTCTTTGACGATAATCAATCCAACAGAGGCAGATATTGGACTGTATGAGTGTGAGGTATGAAACCCAGATCTATAAAGCCTGTAATGCATGTATCAAGATAATCAAGGTAATTTTCTTGTAAGATTCATCAAATATTTTGTTCTGTTTAAGCTTTGGAATGAGTTGGGCTGTGTCAAGTGCAAGGCAGGGCTGTGTCCCGCCTACGTGCCACCGATTAATATTGAGACTGACCAACCGCAGGACTTGTCTCCCAAAGGTAGGACAGCCCCACCTACTCAAGGTAAATATCCTACTCAGAGGATGGAAACCCACGAGTGGTTTCCATCCTCTGGGTTTTCATATGGATGCTCCACACTTGAAGTTAGTTTAGCATCTTTTGAGGAGGGATTAAAGAAGCACATGCCATGGCCATTGTTCAGTTTCACTTCAGTCCACTTCACTTCGAATCACTTCAGTTCACCCTTTGTTACATCACATCATATCACAACACGTTGCAACAATTCACCTCAATTTCCACCTTCAACCATTGTCATTCTTCATTATTTCAAGTTTGTGTTGTCCCATTTTAAGATTTTACTCACTTTTCCATTTTACACACACTCACACCATCACTTCCAACCAGTACTTCCAACTACTGTACCATTCAACATAGACACCATACTGTATTTCCCAACATCCACATCCATAAAAAGACATTGATACATTTATTGTATTGAATGTTTTTGTGTTTTTCATCATGTCTCCAATTTCCAGAGAGGGGATGGATTGGAATGGACTAAGTCATTTTTCTCCATTAAATTGATCTTGGTGGTCCAAAAGTCAGTCCAACCAGTGAGGTGCAATAACTGACAGTGATTGAGACATAAATACAGTATCTATTACTAAACACACTATAAATTACACAGTGATTTGCTATCTAAAAGCATTAGCAAAAACACATCAATCTCACATTCACATAGGATATGCAATAGAATGGAATAGATTAATGAGACCATGTAGATCAGATCATACGTTTGAACAACTTCTGATAAGTTTAGCAGGCTACTGTAAAGGTTGTCTCATTCACATATCAAGTTTTTCTTTGGCTTTTGGACACCAGTCGACCATTTAGTCCATCCATTATCTTTAACCTGTTTTTCATCTTACTTCCCTTTACCAGTCCCAAAGCAGGAAGTTCCTCACATGGACCTTTCCATGTAAGTCATCATTGTCACGGTAACAAATAACCACTCCACATGCATTGATCCCCTTTTTCCTCCTGCCAACGCATGCCCAAATAACTCTTCACTCCTACCAACACGAGATGGTCATGTGCTGGGCAGGTGTCCCCGTTACCCCCCTGTGGGAATGGGGACGGTCCCATGTCCCGTTGATGTGGTGGGTTAGTGGGGTTACCCCCTCAAGTCTCGAGGTAAGAAATGCATTATCTCCGTCCTTGGTCTGTAAAGGTACTGTACTTTCTCAGCTTTTCCTTTCTTTGTTAAGCATTTTGGTCAGGCAGTATTGTATAACATTACAGGTCAAGGCAAAATTAAAATTCCTATATTTATATTTAAAAAAAGAAACATTTACATTCTGTCTGAGTGGCATTTTGGTTTTCCTAGATGCAGACTCAGAGGGCTGGTCCACTGCCCTTGTGAAGAAATGGTTACAGACAGACATCAGCCCCACCTCTATTGCTAAGATGCTCTTCTCTCCTGGATACCCTGAACAGTGAGTTCAACACATGTTGGGATACCACCAAAATTGTTGCATGATGGAAATTGATTGAAATAGATGAAATTGAAGGAAATTGTGGCATCGAAGGAAATTGACATCAGACATAAGTCAAATCCTGGTAATTTTTTTCTTGTCTGGTTGGTAAAAGTTTCAATTGAACAGCCATTTTGCCAAGTACCATGTGTCACTGGGAGATCCTTTTTAATTGAGAAATCAACTTTATCATCACTGGATGATAAAGTAGTGATTTTTAGAATCCACCAGGTAGTGTGGCCAATGGATAAAAAGTTGGTTTCCTGCCCTTATCAATAGTATTTTTGACTTATCTTTCTCTCCAGAACTGAATGTAGTCCTGAGGAGGCAGTTGCTACCACTGCATCCGTAGGGCAGGCGGTGCAGGAGCCTCTGTATTACCCAGAGGAAGAGGAGGAAGAGCTCTACATCTCAGAGTCGATGCAGGAAATTCCAGATGGTATTCTTGTCACTTAAACATAAGAGCATGACTATTATCATACTTCAAATAGTCACTAAGTGATCTCATTTCCTGTCCAGCTCCTCCCTCCATCCAGGTGCCCACTGAGGACCTGTGTGTCGAGCCCGGCCAATCAGCTACCTTTACTGCCATCATCACAGGACGGCCCACCCCTCAGATACAGTGGTACAAGGTAGGAGCTCTGTACATCAAACAGACTCAGTGTTAATCTTTGTTTTTAACCTTATTAAAACATCACTCTTTCTCCTACGATTGGAGGATGGGGAGGAACTTTCTGCCAATGAGAATGTGGAGATAGTGCAGCACGGCGCCCGCTGCTCAGTGACCATAGTGTGCCCCGAGGGTGAGGACAGTGGCATATACACCTGCTTCTCCTACAGCGACTCTGGACATGCCTCATGCCAGGCTCAGCTTACAGTGGAGGAAGGTGAGACACTTTTCTAAAAATGGTTTAAAAAGTGTTTTACAGACCAGCATAATATCAAACAAGATGATACAGATACATAAAACAGTAAATAGAAGCAATGACAACTGTAAGAACAGTAAAAGAAGAAACAAGTAAAAGAAGAAAACATTGGTAATAAAACATACATCAGTAAATAAAGGCAATGAGAACTGTAAGAACAGTAAGAAGAAGCAAAATAAAATAAAATCAATAAAACAGTATAGTGTAGTTCTTAGCTAAATGTGCTTTGCAGTTAAGTGTATGCCTTACAAAGAGGTCGAAACAAAACCTGATAGTTGGATTAAAACGATCTATGTGCAAAACCTTAATTAATGCACCTTGGGAATGAAGCATGTCAGATGTCTAGATTGTTGTCATTCACTCCTTTTGGCCAATCCCACTGTGCAATGCTCCACCCAGCATTCCCAGTTCAGAACAAAGTATCTGAACCGCCAATGTTGTGAGAATGGGATAGGAAGACTGAATGATGTCGATCTAGGTGGTTGACATGCTTTATGCACATGGACCATTTTTTGGGCATTGTTTCTGTGTAGGTCTACTGGAGTCTCAGGAGAGAGAGGTGGAGCTGGGGAAGAGGAGGAAGTTATTCTCTGTCTATGACGTCCATGAGGAAATTGGAAGGTGAACCTGTTAATCATATTCACATAAACCTCGCTGGCCATTATCTCTGCTGAGATTTGATTTGACCTCCATCGTCTGTCTGTGTTTTAGGGGTACATTTGGGGTAGTGAAGCGTGTGGTCCACAGAAGGACGGGTGAAGGCTTTGCTGCCAAGTTTCTTCCTCTGAAGAGCAGCACCAGGACCAGGGCCTTCCAGGAGAGGGACTTGCTGTCCCGTCTAGCTCACCCCAGGGTGGCCTGTCTGCTGGACTTCTTCTGCACCAGACGCACTCTGGTCCTGGTCACAGAAGTGTATCCTCCTCATCACACGTTCACTACTTTTTTTCCTCATACCGAATTTAGCTATCTGCATGTTTGACACAATACAGCACTTAACCAATAAGAGATTGGTCTGTGTTCAATTAAGAATTCCATAACACCATTTCTAGCTGCTGCTCTCATGGACTTCTGGACCATTTACTGCTGAAGGGATCAGTCAGTGAGAGAGAGGTATAACGTTACATGTATCTTTTAGAAAATTAGAAGTTATTATTACTATTTTTGTCTTGTGACTCAATGTCTGACTCTTGACAAATATCCTGTATTTTCATTTCAGGTTCAATTGTACATCCAGCAAATCCTAGAGGGAGTTGGTCACATTCACAGCATGAACATCTTGCATCTGGACATCAAAGTAAGGTTTTGGGCCTCTTCAACATTCTGTCATTGACTGCAGCAGTATTGTTTTTTTACATGCATTTCTTAATGCCATGTTCATTTATAATCTCTGCAGCCTGAGAATATCCTGATGGTATATCCTCCCAGAGATGAGATCAAGATCTGTGACTTTGGCTTCTGCCAGGAAATAGACACATCCAGACACCAGTACATCAAGTTTGGCACACCGGAGTTTGTTGCCCCTGAGATTGTTCACCTAGAACCAGTCACTATCGCCACTGATATTTGGTGAGTTGAACTAATGATCTGGCTCACTGCACATTGCAGACCCGGGTCAGATAATATTTGCAAATTCGTTTTGTGGTTTGCTTTAGGTACCATATGGGTGGGGTACCAAATTCTGGTACTCCAAACAGGTTAAAATAATAATTTGCATCTATTATTTCACTCAGGTCGCCATCTTAGATTTAAGCCATATTCCACTGTAAACTGGAGAGCAAAAATGAGATGATAGGGCATTACAGAAATATCTTTGTTCTTTCTGTCAGGTCTGTTGGTGTTATGGCCTATCTGTGGTAAGTATCACTGTACTTTTGATAATAGACACCCTCAGAATCGGCAATAGTATATGAAAAAGCTGTGCATTTGACTCATTAAGGTTCTGTTGACACCATGCTGTGTCTTGACAGTCTGATGTGCCGGTGCCCGTTTGTGGGTGAGACGGACCGTGCTACACTGCTGAGGGTGGGGGAAGGCACCCTGAACTGGGACGCCCCTGATGTCATGTACAGGAGCCCTGAAGCCCAGAACTTCCTCCGCATGGTCCTGCAGCCAGATCCAGAGTAAGGAACCTGTTCCACTATTAGTCTTACAGTGCCAATCACCAGTCCAGTCATATGCTTATGTGTAAAATCAGGTCTTTTTGCAGCGGTGATATAAATGTTCATTCTGTGACAATCAATCAATCATGACCTAACATTTACTACCCAAAAATGCAAAAGACGCAATAGACAACTGTGAAATTGTTTTGTTTTGTATTTATTCATATAAGAACAATTCATTAGAGGTATTATTTTCTCTCTGCTCAGGAAGCGGCCATCCGCCTTTGAGTGCTTGAGCCATGCATGGTTCCAGGTGAGATAAAATACAGCACCACACAACCTAGGTGTTTTAATTAAGCTTTACTGTATTCAACAATTCATCAACTCATCACAGACTCATCTCAACTAAATCAATAAATCATTTTGTTGTTGTCAGGACGAACATGCGGGTGAAGACACTGATGAAATCAACACGAGGAGTTTGAAAGTCTTCATCTCAAGAAGGAAATGGCAGGTAAGTCCCCTTCTCTTGCACTATAGCATTCATTGAAACCATACACCCCATGAAAAAAACACCAACAATGTCTACATCTATTGTCTGGTGCTGTGGCTTTGACCCTTGCACTCCCTATTATTGGTTGCTTGTAATGTTGGCGATGTAGGAGTTTAAGCTGATTCTACTGTTGAATTCACTGTACATCGTTCCCGACTGAGAGCGTCACCTAAATGTCTAAAAACTAAACTTATTGTCTAATTCTCTCTTGACCAGTTTCTGTCCCATCTTTCTCCCCAGCGTTCTTTGACCTGCGTTGGTTCAGTGCTCACCCTGAGGCCCATCCCTGAGCTGCTGGACGCCCCGCTCAGAGAGACAGCAGTGACAGTCCCCCGGGAGCCGCAGGAGCACAGCAGTACTTCTTTGAGCAGTGGCTCATCGTCTGAGTACGATGAGGCTGACTCTTGGGACTTCTTCCAGCACTGCAGCCCAACTGAGGAGGAGGAGGAGACCGAGGAGGACTATGACCCTCTAATGGAGAGAGCCCAGATCCCAGAACCTTTTGCCAAACTCCGCCTAGATGTAGAGGAGGAAGAGGAAGAGACACTAGGGGAGGAAGAGGATGGAGAGATGGGTGGAAGGAGGAGTGTACTAGAGAGGAGTGTGAGCAGGCAGTCGGTTGCGTCGTCAGATGTGTCCTGCCAACACACACCTCAGAGGGAGCGTAGGGTCAGCAGGGACAGCAGTCCATCCCTCTACCTATCTGAAGGGGACGAGGGTTCAGGGAGTGAGGGGGGTCGTATCCCCCGTGGCAGCGTCATCCGAAGCACTTTCTACAGCACCTCTCAGCAGCTTTCGCCCATGTCTGCCAGACACATGACGTTACGGGACAAATTCCAGGCCAAAAAGCAGGAGAGAGGCCGCAAGCCGCTCCGCAGAAGTCTTTCAGGACGCCTCAACGAGCCTCTCATCGAATATGTGGAGGATGAGCCAGAAGCCACCCGTGGCCAGAGACGGGGGTCCGTACAGCCCACTATGCAGAAGTCCTGTTCCTTTGACAGCGGAGTTAGTCTCTCCCACTCCAACTTACCCCCTCACAGGAGGAGCAGGTCTCTTGATGAGTCTCGACGATCTCCCAGCTCACCGAAGCGCACAGCAGCAGGTGAGGAAGAAGGCACTCAAAGTCTGAAGGAGGATTTCACAGATGATGAAGTGGTGGGAAAAACCTTGTTGGCGCCTCCAAGCGCTGGATGGGCCACCAGAAGAAGGGGCTCTGTTGCTCCTGTACAGGGGAATCCCATGCTTGGTGCAACATCTGTTGGCTCAAGCCTCCTTGCTGGAGACAGAAGAAGCCCCAGGTTGGATCAGGAACAGATGGAGGGGGACAACCTTGCTGGCTCCCAGGGTTCCCTGGCTGAGTCGTTTATTATGGAGCATGGTGGCTCCGGGTCTTCCAGTAGACTTGGCTCCTGTGAGGAGCTGAGTCATGGTCATCTTACAGCCAGATACAGATCAGGAGCGAGAGGAGGGTTTGATGATCAGGAGGAGCCTCTGATCTCACCGTCCCCTTGTTCTTTCCAGCCGGTTGAGGAGGAATCTAAACCCAGGAGCCTGTTTCCCCAGGCACCGCCGCGGAACCGCACACGCTCCAACCCTAACTTATCCACAAGGAGCAACGGTCATCTGGAGAAGATCCTGTCAGTGACGCCCAGCCCCAGCCCCAGCCTCTCTTCTCTCCAGGCTCCGGAGAGGCCTCCCAGGGCCAGGGACAAGAAGGAAAGCCATGGCCTCCAGAGGCATGCATCAGCTCCAGCCCTTGAAGTCAGACCACCCACAGGGAAGTCACCCAAGCTGGGACTGCTGAAGATCTTCCGCAGGCAGTCCTGGACTGGCCATTCCTACTCCCAGCTGGAGAACACAGGGTTGGGACCCACACTAGGAGAGATCATGAAGCCGGACACCCCCACCATGTCTCTGAGGAAGAAGATGAGAGCTTCAGCCTCCAGCCTGACCAAGCTCTTTACCAGGTCCTCTAGTAAGGAGGACTTGAGTAAAGGAGGTGAGCTATTGCAAGTCATGTTCATTTTATATTATCCTGAAGCAGGAAATTCTGTTTACCAGCATCCACATTGAGAGAAAAATTAACAACATGAGCAACAACCATTATCCTCCTTCCATTATTAGGACCATTATCAGCACTCCTTTACATACTGTATAGAGTACGTACTGTATAGGGTACATTTTGACAATTACTGTATCCAGTCTAATGTTTACTTGTTTTGGGGTTGTGTGTTGTTTGTCCTTTGTCACAGGGCCAATAGTGAAAGGATCAACTCCCAGCCCACCTGAAAGAGAGCGTGGCACTGGTCTTGAGAGCCCGAAAAAGAAGGCCTCTAAACTCTTGTCCTCCTTCAAAATACCTGCATTCAAGAAGACTAAAGGTAAAAAATAAGCTACATTCTGTGCCCTATCTATTTCCACTCCAAAATGGCCTGAAATCCTTCTGTCTTTATTTTGCTATAAGCCTAGTTCTGTGTCTATGTGCTGCTGTCGCCCCTCTTTCCAGACCAGCCAGTCCGTCCCAGCAGGCCTGATGGGATCCAGTTGGATGGAGGTGGAGTCCTGCTGGTGTGGAGGCCAGTCCAGTCCAGTGACCCTGCTGTTTACTGTGTACAGTACTGCACAGAAGGTGGGTGACAGAGATGATACAGCAGCATAGAAGTGACAAACACCTAAAATGTATCTTTAAAATGACGGCTTGTGTTAAGATAAGATTAATCAGATTTGCTGTGTATGTTAGACATATTAAAAGGGTCCTATTATTAGGAATTTATATTTTCCTTTATTACAGTTAAAGTTACTGCATTTTCAAAAATCCATCCTTTTTAACCGGGTAGTTTTGGACAAAACTCAGTCAATGCATCACAACTGGACTTGGTCTGGATTTGCTCCCCTCACTAAACTACTGCTAAAATCACTCCAATCAGGCAAGTTTACAGCATTTGGACTGACAGAAAGCCTCCACTCAGCAGGTTTACATCATTTCAATTAGAGGAGCTGGTGTTGTCGACCAATCAGGCTCCAGTATTGACCCGTTCTGCCTGTGAGGACTAGTCTTCAATTTCATTCAATAAATACCCTTTTAACTAATCTACATTTATTTACAAGACATGAAGAACATTATTTTTATCCTGAGACATAGTTTATTTGAAAACAAAACCATGAAAACTAAATAGTAGTCCCCCCCCCCCGTATGTTGTTTGTAGTAAGTCTTGAGTCAAGGGTGTAAACTTAAGTTAACCTTCAAATTTACGTCAACAATCTTTTTGTATCCAACTATATCACTGCTAAGCCATACTTGAAAGAGTACAGAATGGATTTCACAGTTAATCTTGTATGTGTTGTGCCTCCTCAGGTGGGGAATGGAGGGTCCTGTCAGAGGAGGTGACAGACAGCTGTTTTGTGGTGAAGGACTTACCCAGAGGAGCTTCTTACGTATTTAGGGTGGGCTGCATCACCAAGACAGGAGCAGGACCTTTCAGTGATGCCTCACCACCTGTCGTCATGGCTACGCATCCTGAAGGCAAGGAAAAATACTTTGTTTTTTGTTGTCCTGTATTTGTGATTGTTTCATACTCCTTGATGTGCTATTTTTGATCAGCAATCAGAATCAGCAATCAGAATCAGATTCAGTTTAATCGTCACATTTCCATGTACTAGGAATTTGCCTTGGTGAGTTGGTGTATGTAGCATACAGAAATGATACAGACATTAACAGATACAGTGTATATAGTAAAACAAGAGATTTTACACAATATGCACAATACAACACAGTACAATAGACAGTACAATACACAACAGCTACTATATGGATGGTTACAATATCCCCTATTGAATCCACTCTGTTGTACAGAGACTCACACTCCCCTCATCCAGACTGAGTCTCCAGGGTCAAAGGTCGGTGGGTCAGGACAACAGCCAACACACAAGACCTACAGCTTCCTCTCCGAGATCAACAGGTAGGATTCTCATGAATGAATGTTGCTCTAAAATTACAAGGTACAGCTTTCAAACAGGTTTGTAGCTATATCTTGTCTTTCCTCCTTAATGACCAAAAAAAGTGTAACTGCTATTGATTTATATGTATTTGTTTACTTGATATTATTTCCTTCCTTTATGTTTCCATTCAAACTCGGGTTTGACCAATATGGGTTTTTGAAGGCCGATACAGATACAGTTTATTGTATTGACGCTGCCAATACACGATTTTTTGTGCAGATATTCAATATCTCAAAACTTTTCCACTTTCATGCCAAAAACTGACAAGCAGTCAGTGTTCCAACAGAATTTTACTCTTGGCAAGGTGGAAAAACCTCTTAAACAGCATTTAAACAATCATGTGGCACTAAAACCTTCCAGTGAAACCCTTAATATTGTCATACAACATTTCTCTCTCCCTCTCTCTTTTTGTCTCTCCCAGGGGTCGTTTCAGCGTATTAATCCAGTGTAGTGATGTGCAGAGCAGGCAAGTGTTCGCTGCCAAGATCACTCCTTACCAGGCGGAGCAGAGGCAGATGGTGCTGAGGGAGTACCAGCTGCTGAAGAGGCTGCACCACCCCCACCTGGTCCAGCTCCACACCGCCTACATCACCCCCTGCTATCTGGTGTTGGTGGAGGAGCTCTGTCCCGGCAAGGAGCTGCTCTACAGCCTGGCTGGACGGTAAACTAACACTCAAGAGACTGAGAAACTAAAACCTGGGTTTTCATATCCATAGGAATCCATAGGCACACAAAGGCATTTCCTGAGAAATATCTTCTACGGAAGCATCAAAAACAAAACAAAATGTGCAAAAGTGAACAACAGTGAGTGCTTGTAGCTTTTTTCTTTTGAAAGATAAATAATATCAGGCATCATACAACTGCAGAAATTCACAGAAAATCACTTGTTAATACACATGTAAGCTGTAGTAGATTTTATACAAGGCCTCCAAATTAAGTCTGTTTTTCATCCCCTTATTTCTCCTAAGGGGCCTTTAGGAGAAATAACCCTGACTGAACTGAACACTGTATGATTCCAAAATGAGAAGCTCCAGTTAGTCTCAGGAGATCAAAAAATATGGAAGTGGGCAACAAATTATTCCTATGGGACGCTGCCCAAATTAGCGCCAACAGGCCAAATCTGGCCACCCACAAAACACTTTTTGCCACTTAAAAGTGTTTCAGAGAATGCTATAAGACAATGTATTTGGTCTATTTTGATACAATTTAATCACATTTGAGGAGTAATTTTGAGATAACTTGCATATTACAAGGTAAGTTAAAAAACACTGTGATTACAAAGGGCCTAGAAGACGCTAATGGCCACTTGCTACATTAATAATCAATGTCAAATCTGTTGTTTGTTTTACCCACAACCCATTATCTATATTAGATTTCAGCCTTATGTCAGAAATGTTATGTTTGAGCAACCCTGAACCATTTACTAAAGATCCCTCATATAGTTACGCTTCACAAACATGCCTGTCTGTGTTCTTCCCCTCTCAGAGATCTGTATGCGGAGACGCACGTTGCGGAGCTGCTGGTTCAGATCCTGAGTGCCGTGGACTACCTTCACAGCCGCCGAGTCGTCCACCTGGACCTGAAGTCTGACAACATGCTGGTGAGCGATCGCAACCAGCTGAAGATCGTTGACTTGGGCTCGGCTCAGTCCTTCACACCTGGCCAGCCGCTCAACGTAGAGCACATCCAGGGCCTGTCTGAAAGCAAAGGTATTTACCAAATGATGTACTTCTCATTTGCATTTCAAATAACTTATTTTGATAGCAACTTTGATTTTGAACCTGTGGATTCCTTTAATGTACTAAACCCCTTTTTGGCTGTCATGACCTTCAACAGAATGCACCAGCAAAGGTACACTGTCTTCAACGGAGGACGGATTGATGGATGGAAATAGCTCAGCCTAACCTCACCACCACCTCATGCTCAGTTGATCCTAGCTACTATAGCCTAACAAACACCTAAGTCCATTTTCTTATCATTTTTTTTTTTACCCATTTCTTACTGATTTGAATAATTTTCCTAGTAAATAAAATTCAGCATGTGAGTGAATATGGCATTGCCAGCAGGAGCAGAACTCTTTATGAAGAATGTCCTCTGTCTGTCTGTCTGTTTCGTCAGGTTACATCGTCCTTCCCAAAGCTCCGGAAATCCTGGAAGGACAAGGTGTCGGGCCTGAGACTGACATCTGGGCTGTTGGAGTTCTGGCCTTCATCATGTGAGTTTAGAAATGCAGGGAGGGTTAGCTGAATACACTAAATATTATTAATGCTTGTTGGTGTAAAATCCTACAAAGATGAATTCCAAAATGAGATATCCGTGATTTGATAAATGTGATGCATAGTCTTGAAAAATGTCAGACCAAATTATAGGACTTTTTTTTTAAAAGATAGCAAAATTGTAACACTTCTGCAGATTGAATCCTCCATAATTTAAAGATATTGAATGATGATTAGATAGTGATTGTTTTCTGGCTTTCATCGTGTAAGTTTAGGAATGCAGGTTGATTAGTTGAATACACTAAATTTTATTAATGCTTGTTGGTGTAAAATCATTCTATTTAAAATAAAAAATCATTCCAAAATGAGATAATCATCATTTGATAAAGGTGATGCCTACTCTTACAAAATGATTGACAGCACAAAATCAGAACATATCATAGCACTTTCTTGAAGGATAGGCTATACACTGCAAATTTTCAAGTGTTAATAAATATTGATTAGACTCATATAAACACTGGTAGTGTTGGTTTAAACACTTTGAGGTTTTTTTTATTTTTTTATTTTTTTATAATTTTACTGTGTAGCAGGTAGCTAGAGTCCTTGGTTGACTATATAAGTAACACTTATACAGAATGAATCCTCCATAATTTAGAGATATTGAATGATGAATTTTAGATGATTTTAGGTGATTTTTTGGGGGGGAATTTAACTCTTCTTTGTTGTCCAGGTTGAGCGCAGACAGCCCGTTCCACGCAGACCTCAGCTGGGAGCGAGACAGAAACATCAGGAAAGGGAAGATCCAGTTTGGACGCTGTTACCCCGGACTGTCAGAGGGAGCCATAAACTTCATGAAGAGTAGTCTGAATAACAAAGCCTGGTGAGCGTCTCTCTTTATATGATTATAGTCTGGCTGTTAACTAAATATATGTGCACACTGACTGGATTCAAGCTCCCATTACTTTATAAAGTTTCAACCAAACATTATAAGTGCATAATATTTATTAGTGGATTAAGAATCCAGTGTTTTTTTTTCCATTAGTCTAATTTTAGGCCTGAAAGTAGGACTAAAAGTGTTGGATGTGCACACTTCCACTCTTGAAATCTTAGCTATCCATCACCAGATCAAAATGTTTGTTTTCTCCTCCTAGACGTTATGATAAAACAGCTCAAATGTTTTATGGGGTTTTTTGTCCAGGGGGAGACCCACAGCAGCTGAGAGTCTCCAGAACCCATGGGTGCGTGGCCATCGCACCCCCACCAAACACAGAGACTCCATGGTGTGTTTCTCCACAGACAAGCTCAAAGCTTACCTCAAGGAAAGGGAGGCCAAACGAGACCAGGTCTGCACCAAGCTTCAGGGTCCCTTCTTCCAGTGAGGTGAAGAAACCCAAAACAGTAGGATTTGCTTTCATCAGCAGAGTTTCCTGAAACTATGTTGGTCCTTATAACCAGGAAATCTCATCTCAGCTGAGTTCAGTTCAAATTGTTTCTGTGTGGCTCTTTGCTGGCTAGCTGGAGCCAGGTCAGATAGTTAAAATTGTTATAATATCCTTTGATTATGAAGATGTGATGTGTCTTAATAACTGTTCAAAGTGTACATATACAGTTGGTTGTATATGTCCGAGTGTGCTGCATTTTTCTTGCTTTGGTTTTTATGGAAACATATCAGGGATAAGATTTGATCTATGCAATGAGTGCATACTGTTGCATGAGTTGTAAAGTCTGATGCTGTGATACGAGAAACTATTTTGTTTTTGCTTCTTTGCTACAGTGCCAGACAGATGCACATTTTTGGCCTTATGCTGGCTGTGATATTACAAAGTGAAAAATGTTTGCAGCTTCTTTAGGTATAAACCAGATATTTCTGAGTGATTTATTATTTACAGATTTACATGTTCTGCCATATGGTTATAATGTATAAATGGAGAAAATAGCTTGAAGAAAACATACTTCTTATAGATTTTACGAACGTTTTAAAGTTTCATAATACTAATATTGGGTCGCCGACCCACCTGAAGGGCTTACTGAATGAGAGACTAATTAAACTGCACAGAAGTGATCGATCATTGTCCCCATATCATTTATTCAACCCCGGTTGCATACAAACACACAAACATACATGCAAATCTTTTCAGTGCAACAAAAACAGGGATCTGATCTCAGGTGCACAGGTGACTTCCTGCATGTGATCTTTGAATGAAATGCAGCATGTGAGCTTGAGTCTTTTCCCTTTCAGTTACATATCATATTCATCCACAAATATTATTCAAATAGTATAATATTCAACAATACCCTTAACTATGTGTGTATTTATTTCTACAATGTCAGAAACTACTAGTAGGACAAATAATTTAAAGTGTGATAGAAATTTCACAGATGTATACAGATTTTTCGCACAGTTTTATGAACAATCTTTGACTATTTTCCACTTTCTATACTGTATATGACTGGTGATATCGGCGTGCGTTCACAGTACAGCTTGACTACACTCCACACTTTAGGTTAGGGCAATGCAACACAGAACCTTTGATTATAAAGACAAAATGTAGCATCAGTTTTGGCAGTGGTTCCTAGTGTTTTTTTTTTTTACATGGCAGTTGAGCCAGTTGGCAGAAGTGTATGGGGTTTTCACTCCTAGATTTTGACCATTGATCGTACTACTTTATCACGCGCCCCCATTCTCTTCGTCAAGAAAATAACCCTAAGATCCTGAGACCGTCTTTTCCACCTGAGCATCATATATTTGAACATGTGACTGTGTTGAGCAAACCTCTGACCACATTACTTAGAGGGTAAAAGAAAAAAGAAACGTCTCTCGGGATGAGAGTTTATTGCTGTGTATTCGTAATCTGTAAAGATGGAGTCGTTCAGGCCAGAGTCGAAGGCGTTGGATCTCCTGGAAAGGATCTGGCAAGAGAAAGACTGGGCTGCTGTTCACCTCTTATGACTTGGCCTCCTGAACTTTCTTAATTTCCTGTTGAAAGAGAGATGAGGAATACATTTTATATTTTAGGCATTTAACTAATGGTCTCGTCTAGACCAACGAATGATAGTTGCAACAATAGAGTATGTTTGAATTTGTGGACCATCAGCATTAGAATTAACCAGTAGTCAGAAGTGCGATGGTCTATGCAACAGTGGGCAGACAATTAAAAATGTCTACATGTTTCTAAAATCTTCCATTATAGTAGAGAAGTCCTAAGTAAATACACTACCAGTCAAAAGTTTGGACACACCTGATTGAATGTACTATGATTTTCATCATCTTAAAGCCATTTTGATCTAAAGGCTTACGCTTAAATACTTGAAATTTGTTTTTTAGACAAATATAAATAGTGAAGTTGATGCCTACGTATGAATTTCTTTCCAAAGCCTTTGCCTTTCCATCAAGGCAAAGGGCGGCTACTTTAAAGAATCTAAAATATAAGATAGTTTTGATTTGTTTAACACTTTTTTGGTCACTGCATAATTCCATTTGTGTTATTTCATAGTTTTGATGTCTTTACTATTATTCTAAAATGTGGAAAATAGTAAAAATAAAGAAAAATGTGGTGTGTCCAAACTTTTGACTGGCAGTGTAAATAAGTACCAGAATACATAAGTGATCATCAATTCCAACATCAGCTTGCATTACCAGTCAACCCAAACAGAGGATTATGTTGTCTTGTGGTTTTACTCACATCATTAAGGATATCTTTCAGCTCCTCGTAGGCCTTGTCTAAGTCATCGTTGATGATAACAACATCAAACACTCCTGGCTCATTACCTAGAAAAGAGATTTGAGTCAGCTGTTACCTTTAATCCAATATTCTTCCCTTCAGTAGATACTTTAGCAGAAGTGATAAAACTGAAAAACTCACTGAGCTCCATGTCAATGCGCGCTGCCTCCAGGCGTTTCTGTAAACTTTCCTCTGTCTCTGTCTGCCTGTCCCTCAGACGCTTTTCCTGGGCAAGGCAAAGGAACAAGACATTACCTTTTGCACTAGAGCTGCACAATAAATTAAAAAAAATATATATCAAAACAGCAATAATGACTACTGCAATTTAATAATTCCAAGAGGCTGATAGATTTTTTTTCTTTGAGGAAAGATGTTAAAGACAGCTTTCTACACAAGGTGCCAAATCCCTGGCCTATAAATTAAGTTGCCCATCAAAGAACTTTTATTCAAACGAAGATAATCATTAGCATCTCATCCTTTTACCCTCTCAATATTTATGAATATTTTTTAAGAAAAAGCTTTGTCCACATGTATCACAATTCATATTGCGATCACGATATTCTGAAGAAAAAAAAATCAAACTCTGATATACAGTATTGTCTCAATATCAAGTCGATAACAGTGAATTTGAAAGCTATTGAAATGGAAATATTGAAATACATTGTGTAATGTTGGACTTTTACCAGGATCTCCATGGAGGGAGGCTGGATAGAGATGTAGATGGGGTTCAGGTCGGTCTCCTTAATCTTCTTCACCCCCTGGATGTCCACGTCTAGGATGCAGATGAGGTTCTGGGCCTGCACATCTTCTATGGCAGACTTACTAAATAGAGAGACCATGCATTGTTACAATATAAAGTTATATATTTAAAAAAGCTGTCTAAATAAGCAGGACTGTACATCTGATGGGGGTTGATAAAGGACCAACTAGCCACTGTGTTGTGTGTAATCGCCTAACTTTGTTCTCCTCACATGCGGCGGCTCAGGTAAGAGGATAGTAACATTGATCCAAGCCGCTCAGCATTCACTGACTCTTACTGCAGTGAGTGTGTTATCTTCAGAATAAGAGGAAGAGATTAAATGTGACACAGAAGGTGCTGAGCCGCAGCGTTGCTCTTTTTGACCTAATAGAGGATAAAGCTCCATCTGTCACCAGACTATTATGTAGCCTCCTGATCCGAGCGGCCCAGCCTCAGGACGCTTTGTTATGCAAGAAGGCAACAGACTGAATTTCTACTGAATTACTACTTGGGTTCGACTGATATGGGTGATACTGATACTTGTGTACTGAAGCTGCTGATATTTTGTGGCAATATTCAATATCTTTAAATTTGACCATTACCATGCCACAATTTTACAAGGATTCAGCCTTTTCTCCAGAATTGTATTCTTGGCAGGGTGGAAAAGACATGAAACAGTGTTGAGACCATCAACATTAAAACTCTTCACTGAAACCCATATAAATTAAGGGTTAGCGGCTCTTTAAGGCAGGGTGACCCACATCACCCAGTCATGGTGGGGAAAATCTGGGATACATTAAGCCTTTAAAATGAAGAACTAATTTACAAAAGACTATTATTGAACAATTGCATGAATAAATCAAATGTGCAAATAAAGTACAATTTCATTTCAGATTTTATGTAGCAGTTTTTATCTGTTTTTATCTTTAGCTGTGGTCAGGAAGGAGCCTCCATCATATCAGCAGTGGACAACATGACTGGCTGATATCTGATATTTACTAAAAGACCAATATCGGCCTGATATATTGGTCTAACCCTAATTACTAAAACATTTACAAGAATTTGTCATAGTTTAGTTTATTTCGACAAATATAAAATGAGAAGCATTAATATACAATACCTCTAAAAGATTTTCAAGGATGGCACATCAAAGTCAACACAATAGTGCCTCACACACAGTCATCACTTATATTCACATATCACTTTTTCAAAGGAGAAATGTTTACCTTGTTCCATACATGTTGCCAGAAAACTCGGCGTTTTCAATGAACTCGCCTTTGTCAATGCCCTCCTGCATCGCCTCTTTGGTTGTGAAGTGGTAGTCTGGAAGATGCAACATTAATAATGAATCTAGTTCTGCCATGAAAATAGGCACAATGGAAAGAAATGATTTAACAGAGAGGTGATGCAAATCAAATGAGTGTTCGCTACAGTTTAGTGAAGGATGACCCCATTTACACCACAATGAGAAACAACATCAAGGTGAACACAGACAAAATGAAAGAAAATCCAGGCACAAACGCTAATCTTGGTGTGTGTGTGTAATGCTTGCTGGATGCTGTTTTCAGTTATTAGACAGTATATTGATAAATAGCAGATAGTGTAAACAGATAGGCGTGCAATCCTTTTCTATGGAAAAAGTACATGCAAAGATGAGAAATAGGTGTTTTTGAAAGATACTTTCTAAACATGCCATCATTATAACTGTCAGAAAGCATGCCAGCATGTTATGTTGTCCATATCAGATCCACAGGCCTACTCCTTCACAACATCAAAACCTCTGGGGATCTAAAACAGTGGAGTTGTAGAAATAAACAAGTTACTACCACTAAGACCACATCCTAATGGGCACTGTGATAGCACACAATCATTAGCATGACAACATGAAAGAGTCTGCTCAGACTGAAGTAACAATCTGAAGAGAGAAGCAAGGCGTCTCGCTAGATAGGGACAGGCTGTGCTGTAAACAAATAGGTTTACCTGAAAAAGTTGTTTTTAAAAATCACTCTGGCAAGTCAACTGCAATGTTAGAAAAGTTCTATGTGTGAAGAAATGTTTGTCAAAAATCTCATACCCGCCAGAATCCAGCAAAATCCCCTGTTGTTTTTCTGGTTTAAAAAAAACATTTATACACTGTCCAATATTTTCAGTTAACAAAACATGAATAGCTGCTATTATAAGATTGCTATCTGGAATAAATAGACTAGCCATGTACTCTTGGGCTCTTCGAAAGGAAATCACTGATGTAATCCTGTTTCTCTCTGTCTCTATACGTCCTCTCTGCATTGAAAGCAAGATTAAACCAGACCAGAGGATGGACATGATGAACTAATGTGATAAAATGTTGGATAAAGTCATATGGATCCTATATAAAAAAAAAAGATGCACTTGTTGAATTATTCTCCTGTGATGCTAATGGTTGGTTGCAAATCACCAATGCTTCATCAGCCACTGTGGGAAATGGGCAGTAGAGATATTTTGTGGATACAAAGACGTCATGGGACTGGAAATGGGAATCACTACCTCGGCATCACAGGGGGCTATTTTCAAAAGCTTTTTACTCCAAAGTGTTGACTGATCTGAATTCCTGAGATCTTTGAAAATTGTTCTGTTTTTTGCCACATGGCAAGATCCTATATATGCGGCAATGTGCCAGGATGATGAAAGTAACCCCCATCCCTCTGCCTTAAAACTGTGATCAGGAATCACACTGAGGTCACCTTTATCTGTGGTTTCTGATTCGTTAGGACACGAAAATGAGGTTGACATTTCTATGTCTTCAGAGGATAAGATGTCTGCTACGGGCAGTAAAGTAGCCCCCAGAAGCATGGGGAGCTTGTTCAGCCCTATGGAGAAAACAAAAAAGGCACAGAAAAAGGTTGATCCCTCTATATGAAGGGAGTTCTACAGGGGACAAAACCATTTGTGCAGTTCACTTGGGAGTAAGAAGTATTGTGGGCATCATGTTGGTTGGGCAGGTAGGGGAGGCAGGTGGCTGGGAAACACATGTGGTAGGTTTTCCTGGCAACAAACAAATGCAAATATAGCTGAGTCTCCTGATTGCCCCGCAAGTCATTGTGGGTATTAGAGTCTTTGTTTTTATCACAAAACAAGTTCAAATGGCTGTATTTTCGTCAAATCTCAACATAACAACATGTGGCTTGGTAAACCTGTAAAATTCTAAGTGGATTGATTACTTTGTCAGGATTTTACAGAACTTTTTGGGCAAATTTAAATGTTTTTTATATGTTAACAACTTGGCCATTTTTGGACTGATCCCTTAGCTTTTCACAAACCAAGTAAAGGCAGACCCAATTAATGTACTTGTCAAATTTCATGTCATTCTGACTGTGGTTCATGAGAAGATTTTTAAAGATTTTTTTTTTTTAAATCCTACATTTATGGGTGATATTATGGCTCCTACAGGCAAAAACGTTCAGCATGTGCAGATAAATATCAGATTGAAGGCGCTAGTTAGTAATATTTTTGAGCCAATGCTACTGTACCTTTGCCATCTTCCTCTCCTGGTCGAGGTTTTCTTGTTGTGTCTGTAAGGAAAGATTTAATCATTAAAACCACCCTACAGATAAAGTAACAAATCGTCAGTGAAGTAAATATTAAAGTTGAACCCTGAGATGCAGCAAAAACCTCAGATTTGGATCAGGCAAGAACATTAAAACATACACTAGTGTAACAGAAAATAAACGAGCCGATGCAGGATTAAACAATCAAGCTGAGCGTGTGTGACCACAGCTGACTCCCGCCCTACTTCCACCCCAGGCAGAATGTTGAAGCCAAAAGCCGGCTGGCACACAAACGTACGTGACACACTGAATCCAAAGACACCCTCATGATCCTTCAGCAGCCTCTTCATCAGAGTGCTCTTCCCTGCCCCTGAGGGGCCGCTCAGCACCACAGGCCTCGGTCCGGACATCGCTCTGAGAGAGAGACAGACAGACAGACAGACAGAGAGAGCCGCTCAGGTCTGTGCCACAAGCAGATTAAAATCAGATCTTCTGTGCCAGTATAAATCCAGCCTTAGAGGTGTAACAGCCATTTTTAGAATAGGGCATAGGGCAGGATGAGTCACTTTATTGTCGTGCAATTTGAAAACAAAAGTGTGCAAATTAACATTTTTGGCCCCCTGGTAAAAGTGGAGAAACCATACCACCCACACATGTATCACACATGACACCAGAGACACATAACACATCGCTCCTCTCCCACCTTTAAAGCAATATTCCACTTAGTTTTAAGAAGGGGTTATTTGGCACTTGACCGCCATGGAAACCATAATGAACTAATCACCAAGATCGGATGCAACTGGACGAGTTTGTAGAGTTTGAATGAGGCCACGAAAATAGCCTGAAAATTGACATTTAACACGTTGGTAAACAGATTCAACAACTGATCCCGTTTTTAAGACAATAAAGCCAGTCATTGGTCCATCGTCATCTTGCATTTCTTTTCTTGGTTTACACAAAAATTAGTATTTAAAAATAAAAGTAGATCCGGTCTCCCAAACAAGAACTATCTCTCCTAAATGGTATCCCGTCGCTATGTTCTCTTCTATCAATAAAAATGCGAAATTCTGTTCTAAAGCGTTGGACCCGCAGTCAATTGAAAATCACAGTAGCAGGAATATGTTCACAAATGTGTTAAATGTCAGTTTTCAGGATATTTTCGTGGCCTCATTCAAATGAGTGGGAATAAAAATCTGAACGCTACAAACTCGTCCATAGTCATATTATATTCTGGTTTTCATGGCGGTCAAGTGCCGAATAACCTCCATGTTAAAACTAAGTGGAATATTGCTTTAAATTAGCACTGCGTGGCCAGATTAGGGCTAAATAACTCATCTCACAAGCCAACTTCAAAAGAACTCAGTCTGACCCAAGTGGTCTAAGGCTCCAGTGCTAATGCTAATCCTTTGATCCCGGGTATTAGCTACTCTTAACCACAACACTGGCAGGAGGAAACGTCCCGACACGCACAGACAAAGGGTTAAATGCAGACTTACAGTCAACAGCAACCAGGGCAGTTTTGCTGCTCATGATTTTAATTGCCACTACTAATTAATTAACACTTTAAAACATCGACTTCCTGTTTCCTTAATTAAAATATTAAACCCCCATCCATTGTCCTGATTGCTGACTGTTTGGTAGTGGCTAGTTAGACAACCAGTGGCTCTGAGGTTGCTTTTAAAAATGGCTGTTAATGAAGTCATGGCAGGTCAGTCAGGAGGATTAATTGGATGGGGTCCAGGACAGGTGACCCATCTACCTGCACTGAGAGAGGATTGATGTTTCCGGCACACTGTTGAGTCAATTAAATTAGAATCTCCATTAACACAATTGCTTAGTAATCAGGATGATGTTATCAGCTTCACCTGTGCATTTACATTAGAACAGCTAAAGAGAACAAAAATATCCAAATCCATTGTTTATCAGCCCATTTTGCGTCTTGTCTTCAACAATGTCTGTGCTACCATTTATAAGCATTAAATTCTCATAACACTTTTTTAATCTGTTAGTAATTATGTAAATGTGTCAAATGACAAAGTTCCCAACTATCAAAGTTTTGCTATTTTTTTACAAAATGCTGCCTCCAATTTAGGTTTCTACAGTGATTTCACAGGAATAATTAACAGGACACAAGTTCAGTCACTGTTCTTGATGCAGACCACTTAAAACCAGTCAGCAGCACACATATACTAGTATACACACACAAAATCACTATATCATGAACTTATAATGAGCTGTATATTCAGCTGTACGGCTCACAGTGCAATTATCATGCACCTTTCTTTTGTTTATTTTGAGGTGAGGTTTGTACAAGCGCTTTAGTTTTGTTTTTTTGTTTGTTTTGTTTTTTATCTCACCTGAAAATACATAATTGGATCTCTTCTGTTTTTATAGGTTAGATTTTTTTTTTTTTTTTTAATTACTTTGCTTTGTTTTATGCAAATTACTATTACAATATTTACTAATGAACAACTATCATTACATTCCAAGAATTTAACAAGCCAAGTCAAAAGTTCCCCTTACCTTTTCTCGCAGTACCTGTACTGTGTTTGTGGTAGAGACGTCTCACAGTGATTGAATAGCAGATGAGTCTTTGGCCAGGCTGTAATGAACTGTGTACAGTGAGAGTGTGCTGTGTGTGTGTGTGTGTGTGTGTGTGTGTGTGTGTGTCACAGATTCACTGAGGCAGCTCAGTGTCAGTCTGAATTACCACCGCCTCCCATCAGCTCAGTGACCAATCACGTGTGTGCATGCTGCCTTGTTTTTATCCATACCATCCGGTCTGGGCCGACGCTTTACATAAACACTTGGTTCATGTCAGTGTTACATCTCTCTCTGTCTGTCTGTCTATCTATCTATCTATCTATCTATCTATCTATCTATCTATCTCTAATGAGACATCAGAGACCCTTTGATAAAGCCAAATCCATTAACACTAGAAAGGCCAGTGGATTTTGGCTGTGGAAGAGAAGGCCAACAAGTCATCAGTTTAAGGGGGGATAAATATAATTATAGCCACTATTTTCTTCTATGATTTTGAAAATCCAAAAACACTGGTTTGTACATTAAGTGGTTTGTACATTAAGTGGGTCTAGGAAAAGTCTTGGAGGGACATTTTGCATGCTGAGGTATTTCAATTCTAAAATTCAAAACAAAGCAAAAATAAAACTGTCAAAACTTTTTAGTGTAAATGAGGAAATAGATGTAATTAAGGGCAGTGTCAGGGCAAACCATCATATACTATAGACTATTTAGGTATTATATAACTGACACACGTTTTACGACGCAGTCATGCACAATTCTGATATCGTATATATGGTGGCTGGACCCTAATGACAAAGTCCTGCTACTGACTGTAATGAATTCCTCCCTTGCTTTACATTTTCTTTTCCTTCTCCTTTCTCCTTCTCTTTGCGGTGAGATTTAACCTCAGCTTAGAGTCGCAAGGCTTGGCAGGGCCTGAGTGGTCGAGCGTCCCAGAGGCAGTAAAGGCTCAGAATAGCAGGGTTTAGTGTCCCCGGGCTCCATCTGAGCTGAGATGGGCTCGGCCCGGCTAATCCTGCTCCGACCCACTTCTTACAGGACGCATACAGCACATACATACTGTACACCATAACAAGGCAGTGGACCGGCCTGAGCGACACGCTGCCTTGGGAAACCTGCTGTGTTTTGATCCTGGGAGTAAAAATGACCCCATGCACAAGGGCAACAGGTCAACCCTAATCCATGTGAACTTCCATGGATTAGAACGACACTGGTTGCTACTTTAGATTTACTAGCTACTAGAGCTGAACAATTAATCGGAAAAAAAAATCTAACTCAAAATAATTGCTTAAGAGGGAGTTTCGTCCAAACTGGATTTCTGAACAAGGCGTTTTGGAGCTCCAGCTAATATTTGGTCCATGACTCAAAACCTTTCATCATAGTAAAACTCAGTAAATCCTGCACACTGACATCTATTTTTTTTTTCTACTTTTCTTTAATTTTAAAGTTCTAAAAAATGTATGACAAGAAAAACTTGTGATGAGATTAGAGATGTGATTAGATTTTTTGTCAATATCTTTCAGCCCTACTAGCTATTTTCCAAAACTACTCAACCAAGCTGAAACCAACTGAAGCATGAAATAGTTACATTACCCACACATTTAAAAGATTTTGTGAAGCGTCAGCTTTTTAGACACAAGTTTTATTGTAGTAACATTGATAAAATTAGATTTAATGATCCTATACAAAGAAACACATCAATGACAAAAGACAAAAAATGAGCCTGAATTTCATGAGACTACCGTTATGTTTCCAACCTACAGGAGCTAAACGAATAAGAAGATGATCTAAGCAAAGACAAAACTCTGTACAGTAAATACAGTCGGATTGTTCAACTAGTCCACATCATATACACACACCATTCCAAACATACACAAAACTATGTACATGTGCTTTGCATGTGATTTTACTATTTGTTTTTCTTCATAAAACAGACAAAGGATTACAAAATTGATAAATATTGTCCCAAAGCGTTTTCCCATATGTTTTTTTTTTTTCAGTGCCTGAGCTCTCGTTGTAGTTTAGTGTTAGATGCTTCTTCCAATCTGGGCTGAAGTTGCAGCAGGAACATGAATACCGCATAGGGCTCTAATGGAAGGTCAAAGGTCATGTAGGCAGGTCACACTTGCCGTGAGGTTGTCCAACTGTTGGGGATAGGAGTGGGGGGGTGGGGGGTGGGGGGTTAGGAGTACATTGACAAACGGGTAGGATCAGGAAGGTGCGAGGAGGACGAGGGTGGGATTCATGACAGGCCAGCTGCCCTCAGGTCCACCCCTGATAGGTTAAAACACCACAAGCCCCTCCCCTTCATCACTGTGAGTGGCTGTGTCACAGGTAGACCCGCCTCAGGTCTCCAGGTGAGGTGATGGTGTTGCACTGAGGACACAACTTCTTTGCTCCCTGAAAGAAAAAAACATACAATTTCACTTAAGTAACCCGTACTGAGCTGGGAATCGCATCTTATTTGCATGTTTATGAATGGACATTGTGCTGTTTGTCCTTATATGGTGTTTTACCAGTGTCCGAAGCCAACACTCCTCACAGTGGACGTGCCAGCACTGGATGGAGGTGAGGGGGGTGGTGTAGGTGTCCTGCAGAGAGAGAGAGAGAGAGAGAGAGAGAGAGAGAGAGAGAGAGAGAGAGAATACAGGTGACGATTCCTTACCTGTAGTACAAAAAGCTGCCACTAGATGGCGACATGAATCTACATTTAGAGCATTTAGAGGCGCTCCTTTTAAACAAATGTTAATAAAACATTCAGTAAAACCCGCAACAACAGGCAAGTGTCCAGCTGGTGCGTTCAGGGATTTATTGCACAAATAGTGGAGGTTTGTTTGCAAATTTTATTTTTAATCTGTCATTTTAGTTCTGTAGGCCTATTGTGTTTGTATTGTTTTGTGGATTTCAATACATTATTTCAGCAGGAAGTCCAATTGAGAGAGTTATTCTGGTCGAAGTTCACCTGTCTGAAATACCTATTTGTCATGGAGCAGTAATGCTGTGTGACGGCCTGAATGCCTACAACGTCATTTTTGAACCAGAGCTAAGATGTGCAAAAAATCTTTTTTGGGGAAAAACAAAAATCAATATGCTTGCAGAAAGTGCCAGAAACAGAAGTGGCCTAGCGACAAAGAGCTATGGTAATCTCCTATGATACAATTTAAAAGGATATACACAAATATGTAAAACTATAAATCCATAGGAATATTCTGATACCATAAAAGATAATAGATATCCTAAAGTACGATAAGGTATCTATAAACTCACTGCTGAGTACCACAAACACAAGAAAAATCCCTGTAGGAATATCATAGTAATATTATAGCGATGTTTCGGCATTAATACGCTCTGCTCTCCCCAGGCTCCGTCTCTGCTCTGTTGATTCGTCCTCTTTAATACTCACCATGCAGATGAGGCATTTGAATCTGTCCCCTTTAGACAGCTGTTTCTCCAAATCCCGTATCCGAGCTTTAAGTGCATCCAGAGTTGTCAGCGTGGAATCCTCTGAGAGTCTGCACACACACACACACACACACACACACACACACGGACGGACGG
Source organism: Centroberyx gerrardi (assembly GCF_048128805.1). NCBI lineage: Eukaryota > Metazoa > Chordata > Actinopteri > Beryciformes > Berycidae > Centroberyx > Centroberyx gerrardi. Next base: position 8,706,865 of record NC_136005.1, read on the forward strand.
TAACAGGAGGGGAGATGGGAGGGTTAGGCAGACACTGGAGAGTCATTTATAAATCGAAGACAGATTAAATTATTCGCTGGCCAACATGGACACTGAGCGTGAAATTTAGCAGCAATCACATTGCCTGCATTCGCTGTCTCATTTATCATAGGCAGAGGAGGGGGGGGGGGGGGGCAGGTGTCAGGGTCCTCACAGAGCTACACACACACACACACACTTACAGGATAGAGTAGGCTATATCCGCAAACATACTGTACGGCAAGACAGACGGGATACAAGGCATTAACTGTGATGAAATGTGTGTACAGTGCACGCGTCGCCTCCTATCACCTTGATTGATGATATCATCACACTGAGATAGTATTGTATTCCGCACCGGTGGCAGCAGGGCAGGTAGCCTACACCGATATGATACACACAAACTATATAATACGTCAGCTGGGAAGCCAAAACACACATTAGAGAAACGGATAGGTCCGGTCCTCAGCGCTGATTGGCTGATTCACGCGGGAATCTGTCGTAAAATACCCAGTAAAGGCACACCTGTGACCGCATAGCTGTCAATTTGCATATTAATGCCCTAACCGGAAATCTACGGAGCCCGGGAGTGGCCATCCTGTGGGAAAGGACAATGCTTTTGTGGCAACTAAGCATTGATTGATGTTTAACTGACTTTTATTGTACTGAGCCTGGTGCTGAAAATGTTAAAAAGAAACAGAACTTATATCACAAAAAGAGAAGATCTTAAAAGGTAAGTAGCTAATACAGATGTGGTAGTGACATCCAAATTAAGTAATAAATAATAAAGCAATAAAGCAGACTTGACAAAAAGAAAAGAAGCACTGCTTCACTTAAACAGTGAAACTTATTTCACTTAAACTTAGGACTTAAGGACTAACTCATGCACACAACATGCTATTGTGTGTGAACTACATATAAAACATGCACTCGAGTTCCATAAAAAGAGTGCGAATAGATATAAAAAATGTCTAAGTAATAATGCTTTGATAGACTAACTCATCCCCTGACGTTGTGCCTGCAGTAACATGTAAACAACAGTCGAGGGAGAATACACTGGACAGCAACCTGACAAGCTGAAGGGACAAAGTTGTAAACTCACGTCTCTATCTCAGTGTTTTTACAAGTTTTGGGTAGACCAGCTATGCTGCCGTCCACCTTGGTACTCTCTCCACTGCTGGTAGATGGACTCCCTGAATAAACAAAAAACAAAACAAACAAGTAAATAAATAGATAAATAACTGAATAAATAGTGTAAATTTTATATTACAGAAGGATTTTACTCCAAAATAACCATCAACTCATTAATGTCTAGCCCAAGATCTGAGGTTATAAAATTCTCAAAAGCCCTTTTTATTTAATCAATCAAATATTCTAGTTTCAATCTATTAAAATACATTAATTTGCAATTAGTTTGACTCACCTTCATTTGACCATTTGGGAAATTCTAGGTTTACTCTGGAATCAGGCAATGTGCTGCTACTGCAAAACACAACAAAACACATTTAAAAGCTACATAAAGACAAAAAAGCAAGACAAATCATTCAGTATGATATATGAAATGCAATATATTGTATGATTAATTCATATCTAATTTTGTATCCAGTGTGAATGAATTTAGTAACAACAATGGTATTAAGTGGGACACATACTTCACTGTTGTCTCCTTGGAGCTTTCTCCTGAGCAGGGGATTACATCTGTCTCTGTGTATCTGAGAACAACGCTGAGGAAACATAGAACAGTGTGGAGCTAACAACAAGTAAGCCATTTATCTAACCTGTAAAATGCAGAAAAATATTGTATATCATTGTTTTCTAAAGGTAAAGGAGTTTGTGTACACTACACTTTGTTTTGAATACATGATTCAGTCATCGTTCAACGTTTCAGCCAGTAAAGGCCAACTTTTCAAGGCAATAGAAACTTTTTAAGGCATCATTGTCTGGGTAAAAAATGTGGATCCAAAAGCGAGATATAAGGAAGGAAAATATAATGGCATTTCTTGTGCATCATCGCTTTAAAAGTTCACTTAGATTGTACCCGATTTGGCTCAGTCCACTATAAGCTTCAGTATGAAATGCTGTGCTGCTGTGTGTGCTCAGTCTAAAGGATACTGCGCTCTGCCGTACTCCAGAGTATCGTCTCCATCCACGTCCAGGTCGGCATCGCTGTCCCGACACTCCTTAGAGGTAGTGCTCACCAGCACCGCACCTGATGGGACATTGATAGAGAAAACTTGTTCAATAAAGGAATTCAATTCTTCTTCCAAAAGGTTACTATTAGCGTGCAGCATAGAGAGAGGCAGTTCTCTGAATAGTGAGGCAAAAAAGGGATATAAGTATGATTTTCAGCACAAGGAGTGGATAGGGGAGGGTGGAAAAGTGCAAAAACTGGGGTTCAATTTGTGAATTTCACGTCTCTGACTGTCTGATAAAAACATGAATGGAGCACAAAGATCTGCTAAACAAGTTGCATGAAGGATTCAGTACTTTTCCACTCTGCAAACAGATACACACTAAAGAAAGAATGATACACTTAATGCATATAACTGCTTAAAGCTTAATTTCTTGCACAGACATTTTCACATTAACATCTAAACTCTTAATACTTCAGGTGTCATACAGCTAATTGTGTGGTAAGGCTGCTTGTTCAAGGATAAACCAGGAAAAGTGGGTTGTTCTCATTTCTTGTTCTTATTTCGATAAGGTGAATTCATTGAATGTTACTCGACCCCCTCTTTCCCCTCTCTGTTTCCTTCTGTCGCTCTCTGTGTCTAACAGGTTTGCAGGTCAGATCTTTCTTCTTGGGTAAAGGAAACCGTTACTTTTAACCTAACCTTCAAGGCATCCTGCCACGCTGTAATCGGGACTGAAAAGTTCAGTGATTTTTCAACTGCCACTCAGTCACATTATACACCCTCCACTGAACAAGATCATACACACGGGTACCTTGATGGCTTACACACACATATTTACACACACACAGACACACACTTACACATGAACAAGCACATGTGCACACACACACGCAGACAAACCACTTTATGCTTACCTTTGAACCCGCCCAGTATAGACGTCATCTGTATCCTTCTCCTCTCATTCCACTCATCCTCCAATGGTACCAGGTCCGCAGAACCCTCCTAACACACACACACACACACACACACACACGAATATGTCCATATGTCTCCCATAGCCTTTGGCTACGTATCTGCTACTGTGTTTTCATAGCTGTGAACCAATGCCAGCAGTCTTTTCACATGGATACACACAGAGCTGACAGTGATCCTGATGTGAAGTGAACAAAGGCAGCGAACAACATCAGCGGTTCGGACCACCAATGTTCTCTTAATCCAACGTCTCTCGGTAAAATGTACCGGCTACATCTTGTACATGTTCATCTCAGATTACAATAAGAAATGCCAGGGAATCAACAATATCCACCTGTCATTGTCTCTCTGAAAAAAAACACAGAACGCACCTGTCCCTCCTCTGGTTTCCTCCTCTTCAGCTTGCCAATCCTGACTGTGGACAGACAGAAAGTGACAGGGTCAAGAGAAACATGCAAAACCAATATGATGGGATAATGGAGATTTACTTCAAATGAGAGCTGTGCTGCATTTTGTAGTCATAAATAGTGAAAAAGAGGACAACTGCATTGCAATAGAGTGTGTGCAGCATTTATTGTTGAGTTATCCACACTGAACGCAGCAATAAATACACACAGGTATTGCAATGCTACTGTTGAGCTCTTTTTTTACAGTTGATATTATTCTCTCCTGCGGCACCAGGAACTGACGATGGTCTACTGACTGAAATGTTTTCTGTTTGGGCACTTTTTCAATTTTTGCACTTTTTGTCACTTTTGTATGAAAGTTATAACTTATGTAAATGAATACCAATACTTTCGTTGCATCAGTTGGCCTCTTTTAGACTTCTACCTTTTTATCAGGGTGCGAGCTCTTGTTGGTTTCTTCTTGTCTATAATTTTTAAGCCCACAAACCTGAGACAAACCTTCATTCAGCCTGGTGTCATAAATTAAGGTGAAATGAACACAATGTCTTAAAATGGAAATAATGTGCTCTGTACACAAAAACCACCATGAAAGGATTTTGACATTGAAATAGTGCGGTGGAAAGGAATGGTATGGTGCCTTCAACTGCGGGGAGCTGGATTCAAGTTTTCATTTTCAACAAAAGTTTTTCTTATTTAATGATGACCAAAACCTTTCCCCAACCTTAACTACCTTGTTTTAGTTGCTAAGCCCTAAGCCCAACCCTACCCTTAACCCAAACCTTAAGCAATGTTATTTTATTTTTCCTTGCCTAAACTTGACCTGTTAGCTGACCTTTTCATGTGACGAACACTTAAAAATGGAGTGCCGCATTTGTGCTATTGTCACATAATCCTTTCATGGTGGAGGAATGTAATAATCACACTATTTGTGTTTGAGAGTTTAAGAGAGTTTGAGCCAAATTTACCATGTGGGTGTGGACATATCCTTGTTTTCTTACATAATACAAGCATACAAAGAGCCAGGTACAGCCTGAAGTACAGTCATACATAGATCCAGGAGGTACAGGTGTGGGTTGGTACTCCCTACACGCCACAACTTTGGGGCGTGTAGTTTTTTAACTTTTTTCCGACAGTTGGGGCAAAAAGTTCCCATATCTCCTTCAGATTTCCCTAGTTGTCACTCCACCCTCCTCCACCCACCTTCCTCCCATAGACAGTAATATAAAAGTTAACACAGCAGAACACCAACTGCACCTCCTCTCCCTCTCGCTGCGCCCTGACTGACTGCAGATTGCATAAGGGGACATTAAGTTTTAGGGCCCTCTAATTCCCGCTGGATGACAGTGGCCCCGGGGGGACGGACAGGGAGCCGGCAGCCGTGACCCGAGCGCCGCCATCCCAGCGAACGTAATGAGGGTTAAAGAGACGGTCATAGATGAGGAGGAGCTCATCAAACAGAGGAGAGAGGACAGAGAGAGAGAGGTTGATTAACCAACAAAGGAGACCCCCCCCTCTCCTCTCTTTCTCCTCTCCTTTCCTCCCTGACGTGTATTTAGAAGCTCATTATGCTGTCCTGTTATAAGGCCCAATAAAGGCTAACAGACCTCGACAGATCTGGCAGTCTGAAGAGTCAGCTAAGAGCCAGAGAGTGGAGATGGTAATAATAACAGTAGTAAGATGTCTAAAGTGTCAGCCACAGCTCCAAGTATGCTGTGTAGGTCTACAGGTTTATATCAGTGCAGGGACACTGAGTCTTTACCTGCTTATTCCTATTCACTGTGTCACAGGGGGCTGGGACGCTATAATATTACTAATAAGTCTAATAGGAATATTTGAAGAACTCATCTTCAAAATGCTATATATCCATTTTGAAGAAAAAAAACATTGCCTGAAGAAATATAGATATTTCTTCGATCAATTTGTAAAATATTTCGTCAACCAAAGACTTAAGCTACCTACTGTCCTTAATAAGTACCGTTGTTTTCATTTTGAGTCCCTTTTTACAAACAGGACACATGTCATTTGGTAGCAAAACACTTCTTTTGTCTTATTGGTGAAGGCCTGCTGATGCAGGCAGCTGCTCAGTACAGTGAAACAGATCAAGCTGAGGGTGGAGGCAACTTCATGCTATTTGAGGGTAGAATTGGGCAATATGGACAAAATGATCACAATAATTATAGAAAATAATTTCAATATTGATATATAACAATATCTGCTAACATGCAAAATCACATGTGAAAAAACTAATTGATGTTCTACACATTGAACTGCATGGTAATAAACCTAAATTATGATAAAACTTAAATAATATTTGGGGTCTAACACTGCCAGCCAATCGGAGTAATAGCTTTTTCTGGCTACTGGAAAATTCCCCCAAAACGGTTTGTAGCCCTTTAGGCGAGAGAATAAATTACTAAAAATATTTACAAATAATTTTCACTTGAAGAACTTTACAGGTGTGATTCATAGACTCAAGGCAATTACATGAAATTGTAGGAAAAGCAAAAAATTTTAAATGCTTCCTCCTTAAACATGTACTTAAACTTACATCAGCTCAAATCCAGGACTTGGCCACTGAACCGTATCCTGAGGGAGCGGGTTCATAAAGTGAGTGTGGGAATGAAAAGTGCTTCTCGGTGCGTCTTACCAGCTTGTGTGCAGTCTAGGTGGGCTCCTGCGCTGTGGGGGCGTAATGGGGCGGATTTGACGTAGCACCTGCACCAGCAGAGGTCATCGACTGTTAACATATCAAGAGGTCAAAGTTGAAAGGTTAATAGCTCCTCTGCTCGTGTGGGCGCTAGGTCAGTGGAGGCGGTGTGGGAAAGGGGTGATATCTCAACGACTGAGGGGGGGGGGGGGGGGGGGAACCGGACCAAACACACAACTGTTCGCATCGGTGTGAACAGAGGAAGCTAAAATATTAGACTCCTCACTTCATGAATCTGTACAGAATTTGTTTTGTTCATTTAATACGATTTAAAAGAAAGTCCACTGTGTGAACTCTCTCTGGACAGCAATGAAACACACAACAGTTCAACAACGTTAAGTAAAGTCTGCGTGCATCAACATCAACATACCATTTAGTCTGGTGTGTCTGTTGGCTCTCACACGGAGAAAAGTCTGTGGAAAACAGTCAGGGATTAGAAGACTCAACAATGTTAAAACGCTTACAGTTTTTTTTACATCTTGCGTATCACATTGCTTTTGAAATGAATTTCTCTCATAAATGAATAATAAATGAATAATAAATGAACAGAAGCTCAGTAGATGGCAGCAGGATATTACCATACTGGATGCTTTAATTTTGACAGCTGTGCAGCTTAATTCATGTTGTGATCTACTTCAATCAATGAGGCAATATAAAAGAAGAAATCATGTACATACAGTATATTTAATAATTTATATTAACTATTTCCAATAAATGAAATCAACCTGGTTTCAAAAATATAACATATTTACGCTTTTGGGTGCCAACTCAGTCAGTTTTATTCTATTTACAGTTGAATGACTGCAGTGTTACATCTTTGGGAAATGAAAGTCTTCGTTCAAACATTATTTATAACATTTTGTTTTACTTCTAAATCCAAGCCCCTGTGGAAATTGTGTACACTTATATGTACAATCATGTTATTTTCTAAATCTGACACAAGATTCAGATGGATTTTATTATTTTCCTCATACCTGGTATCGGTCGGAGTGGACGTCCTCTGCCGGTCGAGGGGGAGAGGTGGGAGAACCCCCTTCACGCTTTATGTGCAGAGAGAGAGAGAGAGACTATGGACAAAAAAGGAGAGAGAGAAAGGAGAGAGAGAGAGAATTAAAGGCAGGGTGACAGAGAGCGAGTTGACCTGAAACTCATGAAGATGTCACCGCTCTGTTTACCTTGGGCGTCCCGATGAGATGGTCGCGCTGCACTGGAGTGGCACTGTGGAGGAAAGAGGCGAACAAAAGCTCATATTAATCAAGCTAGACAGGCTTTTCTTTCAGAGACACAGAAAGACACACACACACACACACACACACACACACACAAATCACTACGGTATCTCCCCCTACAACATACACACACACTATAGTAAAATATCGTCTCCCAAATAACCTCTTTATCTTGTGTATATTTGTATTTGTGTCTGTGTATAACCTCATTTTACTCTCTCCCACTTTATGTCTATCACGAAGCTACTGTACACACACACACACACACACACACACACACACACACACACAGTGTCCCCGGGGGCCAAGTTCAATTTGAAACCATTACTGTCCACGGAGCGGTCGTTAAGCAGATTTGGAGTGTAATGTCTTTATTGGAGGAATCATTCTTCTGGTCTAAGCAGCAGGTAATGTGTGTGTAGGCGTGTGTGTGTGTGTGTGTGTCTGTGTGCATTACTGGGTCCTTGTCTGTGTGTTCCTCTGTATGTGTTTGTGTGTGTGTGTGTGTGTGTGTGTGTGTAAGGCTCAAAGCGGCCATTAGCGGGACATTATTTGCCTGCTGTATGATTTGTCGCCTCAAGGCCGGAGGCTCTTATATGAAATATGTAGAGAACAATGAGGCAGCTTGTAAACATTGCACTCAGGTGACGGAGAAGACGGGAGACACTACCAGGGGAGGATGGGAACGGGGGGGGGGGGGGGTTCCCTGCAGCTACAGTATCTGTCAAAAATTAATTATCACCAACACACCTGAAAGCCAAACAGAATAGAAAGTCTGGGATGCAAATAAGTAAGGAGGAAAGCAGGAGGAAAACGACAGATAGAGAAATGAAAGGAAGCAATTTTGGGGGAAAATACAAAAAAAAAAAGAAAATACAGAATGGAGTTGATGATGGAGAGCTTGACACCAACACTGCTAGGGTTAGAGGTTTGAATCTCTGTGAGGTGCTTTGGATAAAAGCGTGCACTAAAATGGCTTAATGTAAAATGAGACAGAGACAGACAGAGAACATGTACTGGGTGATATTGTGATCGGAGTGAAGTCAGTGTGTGATTCAGTAGTGTGGTACCTGATTTGTAGCTGGGCGAGCTTGACCAACTCCTGCTCCATGTGATCCTGCAGCTCTCCTGGCCGCAGCATGGCCTGGCACACCGGACACACCGGAGCCTGGGAGTCATACAGAGCCTTCACCTTGCCTGCGTAAAAAAGAGGGATTAGAGGAAAATTATATTACGGTTCTCATATTGTCTTGGCTCGTGTGTGAGTCTCTGAGTGTGTGAAGTATCGATGTGATACAAAGTAGAGGAAGGTACAATAAGGTTAAACACAAACGCGCATACACAAAAAAGATTACGAGAGAGGTTTTGGGAAGATTTAGTTAAGATAAATATACTGTAGAGGATAGAGAGATAGTATAGTGTTTGGTGTCTGTCTTGTGTGAAGGGCTGCCCCGTTTTACTCAATTAAGTCAAGTATTAAGTTAGTAAGGTTTTTACTTGATGGGGCCAGTTTGAAAATTGCAGTTTGCCTATTAATGCTGAGTTACATCTCTTCATCATCATTACAATATTCAGAAATAAGTATTGGCTGTCTGTGATAAATATAAAATCTAAACGTCAGTTTGCATGCCTGCATGAATTTGCAGGAGAACAATAATGTAGGACAAGCAAAATATTCAGATTTATCTGAATAAATCAGATAAAATTTGATTTGCTCATAAAATTGTAGGACTATTAGTCAGCTTAGGATTTCTTTAGTCGAGGACAGCCTTGTGTGTGTGAGTGTGGTGTGTGTGTGTGTGTGTGTGTGGTGTGTGTGTGCAGTAGACCTATCTGTACTATTGACAGACAGTGGGAGAGAGAGTAAAATAAGGTTACACACACACAGAGACACACTGCTACGGCCCCCTGCTGTCAGTGTGTTGACATCATAGGCTGTCAATAGGAACATTACCCAGGAGGGCCACTCGGCCCATTGGGCTCCACTGATGGATTACTGCCATAAGCAGCCAGCTGGGAGCCAGAGGAGCTCTACTATATCAAGATTTTACCTAGTAGATGAGGTGATTTACTCCTGAAAGCCATCAATCACACGGAGAGAGCTAGTAGGCAAGATGCACCTAATTTCCCATCTCTGCACAGTCAAGGGAAAACAAATGACAGGGCTGGCTATCACAATTTAACATTTTTTAATACATAACATTACAAACAGGTGAGTGTTTGTGACAGTTTCTGACCCCACACTGGTGTGTGGAGCACAGTGGACTGAACTTCCTTGAGGACCTTATTATCTGAACACCGGACTAACACTTCACCTCAGCTCCACTCCAAATGACCGGCGACATGACAAGCTCCGATGCCAATGTCTGTCGGCAAGTGCCGTCCCCTGACATCAGTTGAGCTATGAGACCCCATAATGAGGAACCAAATAGGACAAAATGGCCTCTAAATAAAACATGGGGTGGAAAATAGAAAGCGGAGTCGGGTGTCCTTGGGAGAGTGACAGCTCGCCTCGTTTTTTCCCCCCCTCCTGCCTTTTTTGCATCCCCTCGCGGAAGCCTAAATGAGTTTTCCCGACACGCATCGAACGTTCCCGGGCTTTCTGCGCTCCGCCGCCCGGAACACGCAGGCGTCAGTAAACAATGAAATCTCTGGGCTGAAATTGAATTTATAACCGCATTACCTGCACAGATAACGTCTCTGAGTGGCGCCGCGATAAGAGCAATGGGATTTGATTTTCAGGTGTTTTATTGGTCCACTTTTTGGATAAGCCTTCCTCCCCCTACAGCCTGCCCCCCCCCACCCCTCCCTCTCACCTCTGCTCCACACAAACATCCAATCTAATGGTGTGTGAGCGTGCGTGTTTGGATGTATACATGAGTGTGTGTGTGTTTGCATGCTTGCGCTGAGGCCTGACTCAGTGCGTTTGTGCTGTGCTCTGTTAAGTGACAGTTGTTGGTTCACGACCAGCTTTTACACATCCCCATCCCCCGTCCCCCCCCCCCCCCCCCTCCCCGCCCACATAAACCCTGTCAGTATCAGTCAGCCTCAGCCCCTCTCCAGCCTGGGGGGTCTCAGACACACAACAGGGGGCTGTAAAACCTGCCTGTGGGGCTTGTTAACCGTTCCCTCACTACGGCAACTGGCTGGGACGGATTGGCCCTCTTTGGCCGGGCTGGGCCGCGTTTGACTGGGACATCTCCTAATGGATTCACTCTCTCTGTGTCTCTGATTGTTTCCTTTTTCTATCTTTGTGTCTCGCCAGTTCAAGACCTTCTTTCCTGGCTGTCTAGCCTTTGTCCAGCTGTCATTTGCTCTCTTCCTCTACTAGTCCCACTTGGGAGGGAGCTGACTGTAGTTAAGTTGCCCTTACATTTGAAACAAAATGTGTGAATCAGAATGGAGCCACATGTCCATTTTTATCTGTACTTTATGGCCACATAAAAATTGACTGAACTATTTTCATATTTACAATGTTGCCTGACCCTAAAATTGTTCTAGATTGTCATGGAAAGTAAATCAGATTTTATATAGCTTTTTTGTTTGTCAGAAAGGAATCAAACAGATACAGCAACATGCCTGAATACAATCTCTATCTTATCTCCCAATGGATTTGAAGAGAATGCACCCTTGGGGCGAATAACCCATCAAAACACTGCAATATGTCTCTGCCCCATCCTCGCTATCAAGAGCATCATGAGATAGTAAAGTTCATGTTTTCAAACAAAACAAGATATCTCAGTCCTCCTTTTCCCCTCGTATGATTGATGGTCAAAGCCAGTTTCTGTTGTTCCGCATCAAGATGTGTACAGCGACTATGCGGGGTTCAATACTCGCCACTGAAACAGAGAGATCAGAATCCCGCTGACAAATCCTCAAAGCATCGAGTCCCCCCGCGGGCCTGGGTAATGGCCGATGCCAGCGCCCATATGACGGCTGCCAGTTCTGCTGATGCAGACGGAGCGGAGATGCCTAACGTGACCTTTAGTGAATGCCACATCACATCAGGCCTGGATGTCACCCGCTGACATTATGCTGGGGCATGAAAAGGCTGTTCTGCAGGGGGAGACATGGTGACGAACGTCCCCCCGGTGACAAAACCTGAGGACGTGGTATAATCCTGATTGACACGGGGAGGATTGGACGGCTTTGAATGGCAGAGGATGAACAGGGAGCCAGCGAAGGCTGTGGAGCTGGTTTTGTGTCGACTGGATCTGTTTTTCTGTGTTCTTTGGCGATAAAGTGCTGAGACAACTCACCCCGACTGGCATCATTAGCCCAATCATCAAACAATTCTCTAAGCACATCAGAAATCCCTCTATAAAGCCATAACAAGCACAGACTCTATATAACCAGTGGGCATGGAGAGATTGGCGGGGGGAGTAAAGTTAACGCTTGGCGGCTAACGTTGCAGCGGTGGGTTGTGTAGGCAGGTCCTTGGCACACTTTCAGAGGAGATGGAGGGCTATAAAAGCCATTGGCTCCTGCCACACCTGTACCCCACCCTATCCCGCGGCCTGCTTCCTATTTAAAAGCATCACATGCAGGATATTAGTCAGGGTTTTTCGCCGTCTGTGAGGTAGAGCTAACCTCTGAAGCGGAGGGGGGAGAGGGGAAAGTATGCAGGCCGCCGTTTGTTTTTTATTGGGGAAATAATGGCCTATTGAGAGGTTGGGTATTTAATGAGCAACATAATAGGCCCTGTAGTAACACATCTGCTATGAGCAGAGTCATTTCCTCAGCTTTCAAAGGCTGCTGCTCCAGTTGATTTTTCTGCTTTTTATTCATCGCAGAATTGCTACACCGGTAATACATAAAAGACAAATGTGCTGTTGGGCTCCATGCTCGATCCTAACCACATTCAATGGCCAATGAATGTATACTTCCTATCCCAAATTGACCTCAAATCTCTCACTGTCCAATCTGATTCCAGCATCCTCCACAAATACCCCTCCCACTCTGCAATCAATTGTGTTTAATGTATTAAAGACACTCACCACAACCACCGCAACCTTTGGCCCTCGCACAAATCAATGTCTCGTTAGACCACTAATGATCATTCATTGACTAATAAGATCTGTATCAACCTCTTGTAGAACATTGATTGGCCTTTGGCCTCTCCAGTGCTCTGTGCATTACATGGAGCCACCACAAGCAATGGGAGACAGCAGCTGTAAGTCCCGGGGAATCGGATGATGAAAAAGCGCCTGGTGAGAATGGACAGGAATCCTAACCTCAAATTGACTCATTGTGAAGCACCTCAGGCCAAAGCCCTTTTCTTCTGCCCTACAGATCAATGGATGTAACCCCTCTGACCACAGGTCAATCAGTGCACAACCCCCCGATTTCTCTCTCTCTCTCTCTCTCCCTCTCCTCTCTCTCTCTCTCTCTCTCTCTCTCTCTCTCTCTCTCTCTCTCTGTCTCTCATCTTCTCCATTACTCGCTACAATTGTTCCATCAGGTGCGGGCGTGGCCCAGCATGTCTCTGTCCAATCATCTCGTTGATGGAGAGTGGACTGGGTAGCCGTGCGACTGTGTCCCTCTGTCCACGTTTCCCTTCTCAGGACCGGAGGGCTGAGATCGAACCCTGCCTCCGCTGTGCTCTAGCCAATCAATCTGGCCCTCATTGAGATGCATGGCTCAATGATCTTTGATACTGACTTACAGATCGGAGCGGCCGGAGAGGAAGGCAGTGTGCAGGAGGTAAAGTTAGGACTGTCCTTGAGTATCTGCATTGGTAGCAGGCTACTTACAAGCCACCTAATTGGAAAATATCTGTAGGATCTATTTTAGGAGTTTTGCTCTGAAGTGAGACATCTGACATCTGAAAAACGTGAAACCTACTCTGACGAATTGACTCCGCAGAGCTCATAAAGGAATGTCAGTTTTTTCAGTAACATTACTGAGGATGGGACTACTTGTATTTCTGAAATACTGATCATGAATTTCAGGAATAGCAGATGTACAGCGACGAAAACCTGCCTTTATAGAGTTCTATGATCATCATATCCAAAAGTTGAGATTAAATAATGGTTATACTCTGGGCAGCAAAATGCCAAAGCCAGACTTTGACATTCGTTTGCTGACTGCTGTCTGTCAAAATCAGTAGAGTCATATTGGATCAAGAAGCCCACGACAGCGGACAGGGATAGAGCTGTTCACCGGTGGCCTGTCACTCATTCTGATGCCTTCAACCTGCGCCCGCCTGACAGGCTGAAATATACAGAGATCCAACACTGTCACACTGTATCACACTGTTAGGACTTGAACCTCTCTTGCCACACTTGAGGCGATCGCTTGACATATTGAGTTTTACTTTAACTTTAACTTCTAAATTTTCACCAGTGGGAAGAAGTTTTTACTTTTGTCCTTCAGTTTCCCTACTGCTGTCATCATGTGAAAACCCCATAACTCCAATTTTGGAGATTTTCCTGTTTTCTCTTCATTTTGAAGGATTACATGCTGCTCTATGGGTTGAGAAAATTCTACCATCCTTCGGCTTATAAAACCTTTTCAAGTCCCATTGGATAACACTCAGAAATGTGATGGAGGTAAAGCTAAAAACAAGGCTGCTTTTCTTAGCCCCTGAAAAGTTGACCTTTTGGAAGATACAAGGTTTTCACCGGACAGCGACACTATGCTTGTTAGCATTGTTAGCACTGTGCATTAAAACCAAAGGGTACAACAAGCTGTTTGCAGCTAGCTGTGTTTCAATGAAGAATGCTTCCTCTGTCAAGCGATTTTAAACGAATAAGAACAATGTAGAAACCTGGTCTGGTAAAGGAAACTAGTATCTTAGTATGTTTATTATACTGTATTTCGTATATTATGTGATACAAAATATTATAATATGATGTTAAAGTATATTATTATATTATATTTGATGTATATTTAGTGTAATACTATTTTCTTGTGGTGAAGAATCCTTTTAAGCAGCTCTATTAAACATGTCGCACTAGTTTCATTGTATAGGTATAGGTGGCCTTTATAGTGCGCTATAAAGTGTTGGGCTATTAATTCAAATCTATAGCTTCTGTCATTATTGTCTCAACCACTTTATGTACGTGAGTGTGTGTGTGTGTGTGTGTGTGTGTGTGTGTGTGTTGTGTATGTGTGTGAATGAGGTGATGTGCAGAAGCTAATAGACAAATCAAAGTCCCTCGTTAGACAGTAATTAGATTGGCTCTCAAAATACAGATCACTATTACTCGACCCACTGATTAACGCACATTCTCTCTCTCTCTCTCGCTCTGTCTGTGTCTCTCTCTCTCTCTGTTTCTCTCTCTCGCTCTCTCTCATTATTCCATCGTCCTCTCATCACTTCTCTCGCAGTTTCTTCTCCCCCCTCGCTCTTTCTCTCAATTAGTGGTTAATAAGGAGAAAATGAGAGGCTTGTTCTGTTGCTTGCATCATGTACTCAACTTTTCCAAACAGTCCTGAACAAACAGTGTGTCAGTGTGGAACGCCGACTCGCCGAAGACTTTTAATAATGCCAGACAACAACTATACAGCCCTCAAAACCCTGCCAGCACTTTGTTACATATTTGATCGGCTGGCACCATTTTTGGCAGCAGGGTCCGTAAAGGAAAATTCCACTCTCAGATACTCTTACATTTGTTATATATCATCAATTTGTGCTGTTCAATGCATTCCAGGAGTTATTTTGTGATGAAGTGTTGTAATTCACTTTTTTGGTCAACCCACTTTCCCTCGACCTGCCTTGTCTACTTTTACTTCAGTTAGTGATTTCCTACGTTTCCCAGAATGCCTTTCGACAACCCCAAGAGAACGGGTGTGAGCTTGTTGCATCCAGCTGTTGGTTTTACGTATATGAGAGAAATAGTGATAGTGATAACATAGTAAGAGCAACAGAACGAGAAAAAATTAGAAAAGAAGAAGAAATGTATGCCTCTTACTCAAAACACAACATTGCATTCTGGTCTATAGCGGCTACTGTTGTTAAAGAAATTAGTATCTCTTCCTCTTCTACAAAGGATTTCTCCCTGTATGATTGTCGAACATTGGTGCAAAATGGTGAGTCTAGGAAGAAGCCCTCGCTCTTTGATTCTGAGGAACTGACATCTACATTTTTCCAGTTATTCACACAAATAAGAAAAATAAACCACCATCAACAAAATGGACCCAGAAATACAAGATGCATCAAAAATAATTGGGTTTTTTTAACAGTGTTAGTGTTTTAGGGTGGATTTTTCCACCCTTTGTAGAGTTAAGCAGGTAATTTGGGGCTGCTGACACACACACACACACACACACACACACACACCGCCCCCCTCTGCCAAAGAAAACACACCCACCTGCCTTCCCCTCACACACCTGTCCCACATGCAGCCTGGGCAGCGCAGGTGAGAAGCGGAAGCCTTTGCTGTGAGGAACCAGCACACCGCAGCGTCCCTCCCTGCAGTCTCATCACTGCGGATCATGACAGATAAGCCATCTCTCCCCCCCACAGCTCCTTCAGATAACATCTGATACTGTCAGAAACACACTGTCGACCGCTGCTGGTATGAGGGGGACCGCAACCACCTGGCGCTCTGTGATACTGCTGTGTTTGGGTTAGTCACGCTTCCTACGGGATGTTATTGTGTCTGCCTGGATGGAAAAACAATTACGGCAAATGACGACGGTTTTTATCTTCAGATAGTCAGATGCGAAGATACAGATTATTGAGCAGATTATCTCCAATAACCCACACACAAAAGGAAGGGGAATCAGGGAGGTTTAAACCACTGACATTTGAGTCTCATTTACCATACATTCCTTACATGGAAAATATTGAAAGGTGATGAAATGTTGGGGCACAACTTTATTTAAAATCTAGAAAAACACAGGTCTAAATCTAAATTTGCAAATTATTCTTAGTATGTGTTTTCACCTGCTTACAGCACTAGAAGGGTCAGATTTATAACATCAGAAGAAGAAAACTTATCATCCAAAGAAAAGTATACGGTACTTATTTTCTTTTTAAAACTTTCCTGTGACTGTCTACATTTTCTGGCACTTATTGTATTGCCTTGTGTGGCATAACCCGCCTGTTTTATACTCCAAGCATGTTAAAATAAATGCTAGGAATTATTTAGAATTACTATTGACACTATCGGATTGACCAATCCTGAGAGAGGACCACAAAACGGAGCATCAAACATGAATCCTAATACATAAAAATATGAAAACTCAGTAGTATTTAATGCATTACATCCATGAAATATTTGAATTGCACATTAAAAATGCTATCTGAACAGATTTGCTAGTATATGGCCTGATTGATGAAACCCATTGTGTGGTTTAATCATTAGGCTGTAAAGAAAGGTCAGCGGAAAATAATGTTTTTGTTTTTGTTTGGTGTTTTTTGAGGAAAAGGGCACAGCATCCCTGGGTGCTGAGCGGGGTTTCCCAGCACCGGACTGGCTCCACTCCCCAACCCTGAACCCTTGTTGAGAGAATGAGATACTGGACTTTAATATAACATTCAGCTGAGTGGAAGGATGCAGCCTCCGCGTCAGACTGGAAATCACTGTTGCTGATAGTTCTATTGTGCCTGCGAGTGTGTGTGTGTGTGTGTGTGTGTGTGTGTGTGTGTGTGTGTGTGTAGGCGTGTCTGTGTATGTGTCAAAGAGAAAGTGTGAGACTGTGAGAGTGTGAATATGCACACACCCAAATGGTTATGTGTGTGTGGGAGAGAAAAAAAGAGTAGAACTGGGCATGCAAACGCAATTTTGTGTGTGTGTGTGTGTGCGTGTGTGTGTGTGTGTGTGTGTGGCATGTACGCACGCCCCTGTGTAGCCTTGGTGAGAGCAGCCCGGTGTGAGCGCCCGTCGATACGCCCCTCCGATCCCCCCGTCAGCGAACCCGGGAGAACAAAGCGGCCTGTGGCAGCGCCGGCGGGGATAGATCTTCTCCCCTGTGTTCTCCTTCAATAGGGTCACACAGGCGCCGCGCGGAGCCGCTCACAGCGCCGTCTCCTCTACTTGACTGATCAGGAGCTTTGAGCTGCAGCTAATGAGACTGGATCCTCTCCAGTGGCGATTGTGCCGGAGCCAGATCCAGCCCACCCAGAGCAACGCTGCACTGTGTCCAGGAGCCGACAGGGAGACTTTATAATAGGAGCTGGACATCTAGCTGGTGCAACTGGCATTCTAGATAAAACTGATTATATGCAATGAAAAAATTTGCGTCTTTGCTTAAAGCCGCTTATAGTCAAAAGTGTTACGTACTGAGACAGTGAGTCAAATTCCAGTTTAATATGGCTTTCGCACCAAAAGAAGATGAGTCTCAGGGGAAAAACAGACTTGATTTAGAAGTATTTATTGGTCTTTATGTTAAAAATATTAAAACAATTACACCAGAAAAAAGATCAAGTTTAGCTCACTGTGACAATACACTTACACTTTTGATGAGAACATGTTTTAAATAAGGTTTGACCTGTACAGGTTGTTTAAGGCAGATACTGTTAACTGATATTTTTTGGAGTGAAGCTGCTGATAGACTGCATTTTGTGCTGATATTAAATATATTTTAATTTGACCATTTTCATGCCCAACAATTGAATTTTGTTCTTGGCAGGGTAGAAAAGCCTCTGAAACAGCAGTTAGACCATAGAGCACTAAATAATACGATACTGGCCAATATCTGATTCTTAATAAAAGGCCAATATCAATATATCGGTGTAACCCTAGTTTTAAACACGACACCTCAGTGCCCTGTGTCTGTTTGACCTTACAGTATGAGGTTTCCCTCCTATGTGAAACCCGGCTACAGTGGGACGGCCACTCCATGTGTTATAAAGGCGTAATTTGCATCGAGACAATCCATGGTATGTATCCCATAATCATTCGGTGATTGATTTGTAATTGCACTAATAGGGTCACGACCGAAACAATAGCATGTGTAAAGCACTGTGCCTGCTCTTACTCAGCCTCACAGGCTCACAGCAGGCCCGCCGAGCGCTGCCTGTGTGGTCTATGGGGACAATTAGCACAATCTCCATACTAATGGCTGCCTGTAATGGAGACTGCTGTGTCTGCCAGCCAGTGTGTGTGTGTGTGTGTGTGTGTGTGTGTGTGTGCCCATGTGTTTGCATATGCATGTGTGTGTATGTGAGGGAATGTTTGCATACGCGCATATCCGTTGGTGTGTGTGTGCCTTCCTGTGTGCCATGTGTGTGTGTGTGTGTGTGTGTGTGTGTGTGTAGTTGAGTCTCTGCCTGCCCTCCAGTATGTTTCTGTGGGTGTGTACTTATGTGTAGCAGATCACCCTGAATTCCACTGTGTTTATGTATTTGTGTGTGTGTGTGTGTGCCTACCAGTGTGTGAGTGTGTGTGCTGAGTAGCCAGTGGCCCACATATTACTGAGTTGAAACCACCCCGACCCCACCCCCACCCCCATACCCCCCCCACCCCCCCACCCCTTAGCTTGCGGCCCTAACCCTGATCCACGGCCACTCATTAGCACCATAATAAAGAGCTGAGACGACACGTAAAAGGTTATATACTGCTGGACTGCTGTTTTCCTACCAATTATCAGGCCTGTGATTTATGGCCCGGGCCCATTGCTTTTCTCTGTGGAGAATCGGGGGAGTGTTTACACCCCCTACACAGCGGGGTGAGGGGTCAATCCCGGCGAACTCTGACCTTTGAGGCAGGGGTAAACACACCCGCGCTGACAAGGGTTTGGCGAACGGCTAAGCAGCGCTGGAAGTGACTCATCAGAGCATCTTTAGGATACAGATTGGAAGTAAATCCATATATGCAAGTAATCCATACTTGCACCTATGCTTTCCCACTCATACAGTCTGTTTAATGTGTTGAAATTGGCGGCTACATATGGTTAAATAACCCCGAAAATGTCAATATTTCTTATGTTTTTGTTTCAGTCTACAATCCAATGGCTGTCTTGTTTGTAACGTAGCTTTCTTTCACCATGACATTTTATTTTACTGACCATTTCAGACCAAAAATTCACAAAAAGCTGCATGCGCACTTGGTGATCTGCAGATTGGTGAAAATACTGTATAATATAGATATGCAAAGATATCGGGATGTCATGTGTTTGGGAGGTAAAGCTATCACTTCTTACTCCGCTGTACGGCTGGCATTCCTTTGACGTATCGGCTTTTGTCAAGCTCTTCCACAGCTGGGAGACTTGCAACAAGCAGGAGTGACATGCTGTAATGAGGTCTGTCTGTGGCATCGCACACACACACACACACACACACACACACACACATACGTAGGTTCCTGGCTGCCATCCAGGCGTGCAGGATTGGTGTGGTCTAGTTGTCTGTGCTGCTCCTCAGCAGCATGTGTTTAACCCCAGCATTTGGCCTTCCTGCCCTCTCTATCTGCCTGACTGATTTGTTAGGCTCGGGGGACAGGACAGAGGATGTGACTGTGTGTGCATGTGTGTGTGCGTGTGTGTGTGTGTGTGTGTGTGTGTGTGTGTGTGTGAGAGAGAGAGAGAGAGAGTGCCACTTCTTATGAAACATGCGATTCAATCCACAGAAATCTCCCCCCTCTCGCCTTTACCCCCAGCCTTTCCTATACACATAGCCTACATCGCACACACACACACACACACACACACACATACACACACACAGTGGGTCTTTGATGTGAGATCAGAGGCAGCCGTGATGCAGGTCGATCAGGTGCAGAGAGAGAAGTAGAGAGGAAAAGAGGGGGAAAGGGAGAGAGGGAAAGAGGGAGAGATGGCGGAAGGCCTCTGTTAAAACAGGCCTGTTGTTTTAACGACCCCTGGGTCCTGCACTCATTATGACTCCCTCTCTCTCTCTCTCTCTCTTTCTCTCTCTCTCTCTCTGTGTCTTTCTGTCTCTCAGCATACTCAAGCCCCTCCCCCCTCTACACAGAAGCAGCGCTGTTCTTGCGGGCCGATCACAGCAGTAGATGGAGGCAGATGTATAGCAGCTAAAAGATGTGTTATGACTCATGTTTCGGCAGAACACTCTGTTGACCGTCTAACAGGTGCTGCTGGTCACTGCCAAAGCCCCCGCCATGCACACACACACACAGAGACACACACACACACACACACTTCCCGCTGCTACTGTAAAAGCCTAGTGCCAGACTTATAGCAGTCCTGTCTGTCTCCGTCGAGCGGTGTGGTCCACAGACTGACACTCTGTAACTGGCTTCCTTTTAACTCTGAAAGAATGAAGACACATCGGCCTGCATGGAATCTGTGTCCCTAAACACACACGCGCACACACACACATACACATATACATATATAAGACCGAAACCATCAACATTAAAATGTAAACGCATGAAAGCACGCTGCAGAACACTCCGGTTCCTCCTAACTTCAGCGTTCCATCTCCCCGGCTCTTACAAGATGAAGGGAAGGAGGAAAAAGCCGAGGAGAGTTTCCCCTCCTGCCAGGATGAAAGCCCCTTTCACTTAGGAGAACATTAAGAGAACAAACTAGCATCACAACAGGAGGGGGAACAGTCAACCGTGGCCCGCTCTCACATCAAACGCAGCCACCATTAATATTGTAATGCTTCCTCCCTCAGAGTCTGAAATCAAATACAAGACTACCAACATGGTCAGAAAGAGAGCTGGTTGCAGACTTCTCTTTTATCTACGCTTTAACCTAAAAATACCTATGTATGTATGTATGTATGCATGCATTCACGTACAAATGACTATAAACTTGGACAACTTCTTATTCAATTGGGATACTTCTTTGCTTCAGTTGTTTTATTTTCTTCATTATTTTCTTGTATCTTCCATCGTTTCAGTTGTGTTGTTCATGCTTACACCTGCTTATTGCTGCATTACTTCAGTTTTCTTACATCAAGATGTATCCGTGATAAATCACACCAACACAAAATAATAACAAAAAATGAAGAAAAAAATAATAAAAAACAGAGTAATTGTGTGTCTGTGTGTGTTGATGCTCAGCTCGTGTGAGTGCACATGCGAGCGTGCCTGATTCTGAGTATACACCCTGGGAATAATAGCGGGCAGCAGATACTATATGTGTATGCATGAGCATCGAGTGGCTGCTATTGATCTCCTGTGGTCTGCCAGTGGGATGTAAACACTGTGTCTTTCAACAGGAAGCTCCACTCAATACGAGCCGCCGTCAACGACAGCTTCACAGAAAACACAGCGCACAGACGCCCTCCCTGTTATCGAATCAGCACACACAGCGAGGGTGAGCGGCCACTACCGGAGTGAGTGTGTGTGTGTGTGCGTGTGTGTGTGTGTGTGTGTGTGCTGCATGCACACAACCGCACATATGCATACAAACATATCATCGCTGCAGGGTGATTTTTTTTTAATTCAGTTTAAGGATTACATTCTACAACTGTAGGGTTTTAAAACCTTTAGATAAATTCAAAAATGCATAGTTAAAAAAAAAAGATTATTTCTTAGTTCCTGAAAAGTTGACATTTTGGAGATACAAGGTTTCCCCCACTAACAGTGTTAAGCAAAATTTGAAATCACACCCACACCCACACACATAAATGTGGACAGAAACACAGGCATACAAACAACTGCACACACAGGCACATGCACACACACACACACACACACACACACACACACGCATACAACAAACACATGTAAGCTGTGACTGGAACAAGCTAAGCCCGTCAAACATCACAGAGGAGATAATCCATGTGGCAAGTCTAAGATGAATCTATGTTATATTGATTCTGTCCGGGCGCCGCGCTGCTCCGCTAACAACCCGTGAATAACCGACCGTGGAGGACACTTACACACTGAGCACATCTGGCCGACAAACCTCGGTGTCTGCTAACTTCCTTGAGTATTTCTTTTCACTCGGCTGCAGATCGGGACAGTCTCTCAGTAGCGGCTCAGAGGGGCTTCCCAGTATCCGTGTCTGATTCGAGAGCCTGATGCGCGATTTGGAAGTCCCACGCCTCACGCCCAGATTCTGTCATGATGGAGAGTTTTGTTCACCTCAGAGACTTGTGGTCACATTTTACACTCGCTAAAGAGAGATTTGTGTTTAAGCTATCGTTCATTTTTCACATTACCGAATTAGACAGACACACACCGAGTATGTACATGCACAATTCAGGAGCATTTTAATCTTCAGGC
The DNA here is from genome assembly GCF_048128805.1 of Centroberyx gerrardi. Taxonomy (NCBI): domain Eukaryota; kingdom Metazoa; phylum Chordata; class Actinopteri; order Beryciformes; family Berycidae; genus Centroberyx; species Centroberyx gerrardi. The sequence continues at coordinate 8,729,443 of NC_136005.1, forward strand.
AAGCAATATTCTGTCCGGTGTAAATCAATGAGATTGAGGTTGGGGGTTCAAGGCTCATAGGTCAGCCATACTCAGAATGTATGCACTTGTAAGACACTTTGGATAAAAGTGTCCACCAAATGGCATGTATCATCTTATTAAATTAAACACTCGATTCGTTTGTTCCCCATTTTGGAAGTCTTTGTCCACTCTGCAGGTTGTTTAAACACCAAACCAGGAGTTAGACACGTTACAAGTATCACAACACAGAGGCGCTCCAACATCTGGCTCCAGTTATCACAACTCTCACTCAACCCTGCTACCACAGTGAGATACAGATGCTGGCGAGCCAGGGCAGAACAACACACACACACACACACACATACACACGCCGCTCCGTCAACGTCTGGCCACGGTGTGTTTTGTCACTCCGCTCCTCCGTTTTCCCAACCCGTGTTTCTGGTAAAGGGCCTTTTTAGTTCCAGCTCGGGCCTGCAGTTGAAAGCATCTCCCTGAGGAAAATAAGCATGACTCGCTCCAGTGAAGACATCTGCCCTTTGAAAGCGAGCGTGGCTGTTTGAACAGCTGTCAGAGCACACCGTGCGTCTCAGACCTTCCCTGATAAAACAGAGGCAAGTCTGGGGGGAAAAAAGACGGAGGACAGATACTAAATGGGGAGAAGGAGACGTCCACCGGCGCTGATACACAAGGCAGATGGGAACAGGCTCCCTACCTACCTACTGCTGTGGAGACAAATACGGGACGACCAGGAGAGCTACAGCAAACTGTCTGGGTCACTCCCGCTCAGGACTGGCAACTACGCCAAAAATTGACATTTACATTTCGGGGATTTAGCTGACACTCTAGTCCAACAGCAGAGTAAGCTTCAATTCCTACAGATCCTTAAATTCCTGTAGATTGCCAAAATTACAAGTAACCACTAGGAGTTCAAGGGTCAAAGCCAAAGCATCCATACAGACTTAGAAAAGTCTGTAAAAATGGGAAACTGAAGAAAATGAATATTGTGGCATGCGCTCAAAAAGCCACATGCATGGTGTTGTTTTAACAAGGATTTGAAAGCACAGGAGACGTGTTTTCTGACACCCGGCCACCATCAGCATCATCAGTTATTAAGGCTGTAACCTGCTAATGTGAAAACACTTGAAAGTGTACGTTTATTTAATGAGAACTATCTATTGAAAAACAGGGATTAATGCCTTTAATAAGTACAAAAGCAGCTCACTACAGACTGTGAGACCCATGGATGTAATTTCAATAAAGTCGAAAATTAGCAAAGTATAAAAGTTGATTTTTATGGTCCATTTTGTACTTCAGTGTGACTTTGCATGGCCATCGCTACTGTAGTACGCCAGCAGGCAGACTCTCACATCCCAAGAAGATTTGAAGCTTAACACTTAAGACTTTTGGTCCTGAAGTGACTGTCTGTTAACCAGTCAAGAGGAACAAGCGCATGTCAGACTTAGAAAAGTGCTGGGAGCTCAATTGCATTAAAGCTCTTAGTTTGCCTGAGCTCCAATCTAATTGGATAAAGCTGGAAAAGCGGCTTCCAATGTGCAAGAATCCATTTTTTTTTTCCCAAACTCACTTTTGGAGGAGAGATGCTCCCCATGTTCTATTCCACCCTATCTTTTGTCCTTGTCAACATTCCCCAAATGAGATTCCCAAAATCAGGAGGTGAGGGGAACACGCATGCACGAGTGCACAGGCAAACATTGTCAGACAGACACACCTCTCACACCAGCACTCCGGCTGGCATCTTTTCCTTTCCTGTCCTTATTAAAATTCCATATTGAGATTCCTTCCTGCCACTCCGCCTCCCTGGCCCTGTCACTCAGCCGGCACCACAGATAAAATCAGTAAGTTTCAACAAAGACACACACACACACACACACACACACACACACACGCATGGCGACACAGCACACATGCACAATCCAAACTTTTCTTAAGACAACTCGTCCCTGCTCCCGCCCTTTATGTGTGGGATGAAAGTTTCCTTTAGGTGATATGTATGAGAGGGTATATCAACGTATCCCCCTCCCGCCTTCGCCCCTCTCCACCCCCCCCCCCCCCCCTTCTCATTGTCATTATTTTCGATGGTGTCCCCCTCTGATCTGCTGAGCCTTTGGGTCCTCTCTCTCTCTCTCTCCTCTCTCTCTCTGTCTTCCTCTGGTCCCTTTCATCTGTCAGGCGCTCCCCTTGGCGACCGCCACTGAGGGGGTTTGATTTCCCATCATGCCTAGCATTGCCTCCCCTGACTTCGGTTCTCTCTCTCTCTCTCTCTCTCTCTCTCTCTCTCTCTCTCTCTCCGCTCTCTCTCTGTCTCTGAGGCGGAGGCGAGGCGAGCGTCGTGCCCCCGCGCCGTTGGGCAATTATCCCCGGGAGTAATGAGGAGCGGCTCTCTCTCCGCGCCGCGCTGACTGACACCTCTCCCACTCATTTGTCAACAAATCAGACGGCTGGTGTGGGCGGCCATATTGAGCTGAGGGTTGTCGTTGGGAAGCTGAGGCTGAGGCGCATCGCCACGTCTGTCTCTCCCTCTCCCACTCTCTCTCTCTCTCTCTTTCTCTCTCTTTCTTTTTCTCTATCCTCCTCCAACCCTCCCTCCTTCGCTCCCTCTCTATCTCTGCCACCTCGTTATCTCTGACAGGGTGTCATTCGTTCCGACTCTCACTCCTCCTATGTCAACCCTCCACACGCTCCGATGTATTTGTGTTCCTCAGCGCCGAGAAAAGTCTGACTTCCAATAGGCCTAATGGTCATATGTGGCTAATGATCACTAAGCTGAATAAGTGACACTATTCAATTTACTTGTGTCAAAGTCAGTCACAGCCAGTCGGTGTAAACACTTTGCCCAACTAGGCGATGATGACTAGAGTGCAAAAGGGGAAACATGCTCAGATACGTCCTTACACACAAAGGTTCCTTTCAATTTGTCACCTTTTGTCAATGCAGTTGTAGAGGATATGGAAATCTTGTCCGCCGTGTCATGTCAGGTTGTGTGAACTCTTTGATGTGGCAATTAAACGAGGCATATTTCACTACAAACTGAAAGGTGCTGTGAGATGAGGGAATGTGTGTGTGTGTGTGTGTGTGTGTGTGTGTGCCTGCATGCAAATGTGTATGTAGTCAGGCTTGCATGCTACGCAGCGCGTGTTTGCACGCCTGAACACGCATTGTAAGTGTGTTTCTCTGTGTGTGAGTGTGTTTCTCTGTGTGTGAGTGTGTTTCTGTGTATGTGAGTGTGTTTCTGTGTGTGTGTGTGTTGAGTGTGTACTCACTGCGCTCCTTGCGGTCCTCGGGGCTGGACGAGGCCTCTCCATCAGACAGGAGTCCTGACATGGAAAACAGCTTCCTCGCTGAGTCGTCCCCGGCCTTGAGGGAGCCGCCTGGGGAGCCAAAGTCAAACTCCTTCCCCTCCGCCTCCGGGAAGCAGCCCTTCAGCCTTTTGGCGGGGGTGAACGCCGACTGGTAAACCCCCGACTCCCTCTCCTCGTGCGGGGAGGAGAAGGGTCGGAAGGCCCCCACCCCGCTGTGGTTGAGCATGCCCAGGGTGGAGCAGTCCAGGTTGGGCGGGGTGAACTGGGGGTGCAGGTGGAGCAGGGAGGCGGGGAAGTCTCGCGAGGGGAAGGCGCCCGACACGGGGCCCTGCCGGTGGTGATACATGGAGGTGAAGGTGTAGGAGGCCGAGGGGAAGGGCAGGTGGAGGTCCTTCTCCACGGAGGCGGGGACGCCGAAGGGCCTGGGCGCCTGGCAGGGGACGGAGGCGTCGCGGCCGGCCTCGGCGGTGGAGGCGAGGACCATGAGGGCGGGGGAGGCCAGCGGGGCCGGCAGGTAGGAGGGGCTGTCCATCTTGAAGGGCCGGTGGAGGTCCATTCACTCCTCCCTGTTTCTGCTCCTCTCTCAGTGTCTGGGGAGAGCGACGGGACAACTGGACTCAGCGGAGAGAGAGTCTTGAGGCGGAGCGAGCGGCAGGCAAACCTCACAGACAGTCCATCCTAAAAGACTGAGCTGTGGGGACATGAGGAGAAAAACAATTTGTTTTTAAAAGGTGTTTTATTTTAAAAGGTACTTTTTTCTTTCAAATGTCCCACATAAAAAGTCAGTTGTTATTTTCACATTTATTGGGTAATAATTTGTGCTGTTCAGTTGAACAACGTTATCAAGAAATAATGATAGGTTGATGCAGGCTGAAAAAGTCAATTCATTTGATTTTCTTAACAGTTTACAGGGTAATTGTTTTTATGATCCCCAATACGCCAAAATCTTCACAATGTTCATCCTTTCATTTTGAGAACAGATCCAACCGTAACTTCTGAGGCATTTTTTTAAATTACGGATTTGGACTGATTTCAGTAGAGAATAACGAGGCCTACTGTGCCTGTAAATAATTACGACGGAATAAATAGCCAATAAAACACACACGTAGCCTGGGCCTGTAACAGATAAATTTAATACTGAAGTAAGCAATTGCATTTGGGTAAGTCATTGGGTAAATTATGATCGGAAAATAAGACGATCCCTCTTTTTCTGTGTAATAAGCATTTAATACGAATTAATAGTGTCACTAAATCAATAAATTATAAATCATGCTGATTGCGCTCAATAAAATAAAATCGGTGGAATGTGTCTTTTGAATTATAATATGCATTTCGCAATACAAGTTGCTCAATATAACTAATAACATAAGTGTGAAACAACAATCTACAGTAAAAAAAAAAAAAGCTTAAGGATGAACTGAATTTGATTAATTGTGGCCTCTTGAAAATGATCAGCTAAAGGCAGACAATAATATATTCTAATCGAAAGAAAACTACTTTACTTACTAACCCCAATTAGCGATTTCACAGTTTGACAGTATCTTTGCCAAACTAAAATTTAATGAATAGAATAAGATTAGCATAGATTAGTTCCGGGGAAAAGGCCTAATTAAGAATGTAAGGTTTGGCCCTATTGATTTTAGCCAGTCCACTTTATTGAACTACATCAATCCTGTTCCAGGTTATGAACAACCAGAAACATCTGTTGAGAAGAACCGAGATGCTGTAGAGTGAAAGTTTGCGCACTGACTGGTCATATTTTCTTTTCAGACAAACTTATTACACTTACTAAATGCTCTTCCATGAACTAATTTGAAAAAGAAATGTAGGATATTTTGTAATTCATAGACGATATAGATGACTTTTTAGACAGTCACGTCTCCAGCGCGTGAGAGCGCAAGGGAGGGAAAAGTAGGTTGAGACTTGACCATATAAAATACCCAGAATTTCAATTTCCTCAAAGTCTTTGCACCCTGTCATCACTGTAACACACCCATCTAACCTAACTTAAATCAGTTTTTCCAGCGAGAGCGCAAAAGTTCCCCGAAAAAAAGAAGCACAAAGCCTCATACCCGACAGAACACATGGCAGCCAAATCACCAATTAAGGCAATTAAAACAATTACAAGCTGTAATGAGTTATCTTATCGCTCAGCATCAGCCGGTACTTACCGTGATGAAGTACTCAATGTGAGGTTTATGTTGCCGTCAAGGACCTCACTCTCTCTCTTTCAACTTATAATTTCAAGGAAGCGGCACTTTTCCCTCGTCGCGCAGGAAAAAGAGAGGAGGAAAAAAAAAAGCGCAGCTGCGGGCTGAAGGCTGCGGCGGCTTTACAGTCCCGCTCCAGATGTTGGAAGGGTAATAACAGTAAATAAGACTGAAACGTATCTAGTTTTGAAAGGTACTCGCTGTGTTTTCTGGGGAGGATCAGGGCATCAGCGGACTGGCTGTGCACGGGTCTGTCTGTCTGCCTCTGTTGGTTTCTCCTTCAAGCGCTCCTTCGTGTGACAAATCCCCCCCTCTCTGCCTTTTCCCTGCCCTCTTTCTCTGTAGCCTCTACCCCCCTCTCTCCCCTTGAGACGCGCTGCCTGCTATATGGACACATTCAATTTGTTGCCCTCGGAAACGATACCGTTGCAGTGTCAAATTTAGCCAAAAGACATGTATTCAGCCTGGACACAAGAAAAGACAAAAAAAAAAAAAAACTTTGTGCCATATCCGTGCCATGCCATGTTATTGGCATTCATTTCAACCTAGAAATCCATAAATTGAGGATTCTTTCAATCAATATCTTCTTCTGCATATTATAAATAGGCTATAAATATTCTCACACCTATGATAAGTTAATCATTTTTCTCAGAATGAACACCTGTAAATACCTTGATATGTTGAGAATGAGAACACACATCCACTACACATATCTACCATAAGAAAGGACATATTCAGTATATCTAAGACTTTTCAGCACACCAGGAAAGCCTCAATTCAGAGCCTTAGGTGTACAAGTTAACCCACTCCAGTCATCACTTGCAGCGGGTGTGAGACAGGTAGGACTGTCACTGCTTTGTTACTGTGAATGGCAGGTGATTGAGTTATCCTCTCCTCCCATTTGGCTCACTAAGCCTGTACAGTTCCCACTGGCTGATCAGGCACCTAGCCAATGTGATTGACACTTGGGAACATTCCCTTTTGATGAGACACAATACAAACCAATGGTATTATTTGTCACAGATAATCTGCTTTCAACTCGAACACATTAGCCACGGCGTAATATCCACATTATTCATATCTGATTTCCAGCATATTGTCAGAAAGCACAGCTCAGAGGGCCACAAATCAGCCCAAATCACTCTTAATTTGTTTTTATCGGTATTGGTATTGCTTAAAGACTTTTTGAAATAATGTAATTGAAATAATTCCTTATTCCCCGGAGCCAATCCAGAGGCTTTACACTGCTAATCTAATGTGACACGCAATTTCCGTCTCTCAGACGATTGCTTCCCCTCAGGTCCCTGTCTTTAATGAACAGCCATTTGGCCGTGCACGAGCCTGTGTGTGTGTGTGTGCATGTATGTGTGCGTGTATGTGTGTGTGTGTGTGTGTAAGAGAGGAATCAGAGAGTGTGAGAGAGCTCAGTGAGAGGAAATGGGAGATTTGGGAATATCGGAGCCGAGAAGAGGACAGGAGAATCAGCTTGTGGGGAAAAATTGCTGGAAATTAGTGGGTTCAATTTCACCGTGCTAACTCAGCCTCAAAGTACAGTGTAATTGGGGTATAAAAATAAATATTTGCTCCCTTGTCTCTCTACACTAACACAGGACAGAACCGTGATTTAGGCTGGACGGTTCATCTGTCCCTCACATCCTTTCATTGCTCGCTCACTCTCCTCTGAGATGGAGCTTTCCATGTCTGCCGCTTGCCTTTTACACCTAAAGACAGCCAGTTGGTGAAGAGGTGGGGGGCAGACAGCAGATGCAGACCTTTAACTGGCCACATAAACGAGAGAGTCCAGACTGACTCTCTAACAGTCTCGCCCTCAGACCGATATGGGAGCGTGTAACACATGTCTTCCGTGTGACAAGGGAAGGTCATTACTCCACTAAATGAGCTCCCTTTCCCTTACACATTGTTTTGGGGTGAGACAACCGCATGCCACCACACACACACACACACACACACACACTGTCATACATACAACTCACATACAGAAGGTATAGGAGATGAGATGACTGAATTAACTCAGGATTGGATTCCCCAAAAAACAGCTTAGGGCAAAGATAGCCTTTGTTTCATTATACACCAATGAACAAAGATTATCTTTATGTTGAGGCGCTTGTGGGAAACGAGGCCCTGTTCATTTGCCAAGAAACGCTTGAAAAATCCCAATATGCCCGCTGATCAGTGCACATACAGACTACAAGTGGCTCCATTGACATCTTATTATTATTATTTCCACCCTGTACCTCCAATTTGCCCTGTGCGCTGGTGGCTGTGGGTGGTGCGTAGTGGATGATGGGTGCGTGTCCTGCAGGCCCAGTGAAGTGTTAATGATGTCCCTGCTGCCTCAGCCAGGTTATGGCACAGGGGCCGTTAGCCGCCCTGGGTAAACTGCATGGCTCCCAGAATAAATTGCCACCCGGAGCCACGCAGACTGGTCAGCCAGCCAATTACAGGCCTGCCCGCTCAGCTGAGGATGATGGGATGCGATGTTAATTGTATGTCTTCATTTTCTGGCAGGAGGTGAGTCACTTGGCTGTCTTTTTGACTGCCACACACACGCACACACACACACACACACACACACACACACCGCATTACATCTTAATTCATGCCATTTATGCTTTGATTCATTCTTAATGTGTCTTTGTTCGTTTGAGGCGAGTTGATTAGCAACCTGGCTGCATTCCCAGTCTCACAGTTTGGATGTTTTCCTTTAATTCTTCTGTTGTTTTTCTGAATATTGTCAAGAAATTCCACTGGCGTTCAAGTTTTGCAGGTTAATCTCCACAGTCTTCTGTATAAAAGAGATGAGCGGAGGTAAATTAAATCAGAGCGGCTTGATGAGAGTTCGCCACTTCTTTTATTAGGATGCCAGAGGTCATCAGCGGAGTCTTTTAACTTTCCCGCTGCCTAATTGGAGCGGTGAACGGTAAATAGTCAAGAGTCTTTATTTTTTCCTCTGCTCCCTTCACTCTGAGTTCTCCTCTTCGGGGCGTGGAGTAAACCAAGTTACTACTGTAATCATTTCCACAGACTCATTAGTGATAATTGCCATTTGCTAGGGGACTCACATTTCCCAGTCAGATAGCCCTCAAAATTTGTGCATACGTAGTTGCAGATCGGCGTTGAAACAAGGCCAAGATCCTCCCTAATCAAACGCAAAAGGCTAGAAGTGACTGTAAATCTCCCTGAAAAAGGAAAAAAAATTAACTGTAGCTTTCTATGTCATTGCATCAGCTGGTAAAAGCTGGTAAGAGATTTGCCGCTTTCAAACCTTCAGCAGTCGTACCGATACTTTAACCCAGAACAGCTCAGTGCCCGAACAGGAGCCGTGCAGTGGCAGCGGGGAGATGGAGAGTGCTCAGTGCTCCGGAGTCAGTAGGGTAGTAGTTGTGCGCCGGAGTGCTACACTCTCCTCAGTATATCAACATAGAGACTGTCTGGTAGCAGTGCTATGGAGAGAGAGGTTAGCTACTATATTAACATAGGGAGAGACAGCGCCAGTGCAGAGCAGTCTGCCAAAGACTGAGCAGTGGGAAGAGAGAGAGAGAGAGAGAGAGAGAGAGAGGCCATCGACCAGACAGCTACAAGATGGAGTGGAAGGGAACGTGTGAGAGATGAGCTGTCGAACACGCGACAATGTGTGTGTGTGTGTGTGAAAGAGAGAGTGGAAGTATGTATGTGTGTGTGTGTGCATGTGTGCGTATCTGTGTGTATGCGTGTGTGTGTATGTATGTGTGTGTGTGTGTGTGTGTGTGTGTGTGTGTGTGACAGCTCCCCAAAGCAGCCAGTGAGCGTGAATGTGAGGAGGAATACAGAGAGGTGCATTATGGTCTCAATCATTGATCGCTTCCTCCCAAGGGGGCTGGTGACTGCCCCCACCACACACACACACACACACACACACACACACACACACACACACACACACACCGGTATCCTGTGTGTTTTCACATTCACAACACAGCTGGTGTCAGCGGGCCGATACTGTTTGCATGTACTCCTCAACTTTGAGAGTTAAATTCACTCAGCTGAATGGAGATTTATCAGAAAAGTAGGGTTTTAAAATAGTTATAATAGTTATTCAAGAGGCAAAATATTCAGTAGGGAGAGAGAATACGCGATATAGGCCGCATGTCTTCAGGGAACCAACTGTCCAATATTGTTATAACTTCAGAGGAATGGTTATTCAAGGCTAATGCGTCGTAGCAGGACAGAAACAGGAGCTAAGAGCAACAGTAAAATTGTACGCTGATTCCAATTCCTTTCACTCACTTCCCTCCTTATTCTTCAGTGGTACGCAGCCAAGTGGCTAACAGTAAAGAGCAGTGACAGCCTGTGTCCTCAGCCCACTCCCCCCCCCCCACCTACACACACACACACACACTGCCCACCACCACCAAACATCACACCCTCTCCCCTCCCTCGCCCTCCGTCTCACCCACCCACCCAGCCAGCCAGCCAGCCAGCCAGCCAGCCAGCCACGGCCCCCGTCCTCTCTCCTCTCTCACCGCCACGAGGCTGACACTAATGTGACACTCTGGAAAATAATTACCAACAAACGCACTGCTGACTGCAAACAGCTCGCTCCCCTCAGTGGACTGTCACTAGTCATTAGTCTGAACCCTGGGAGAGGACAGGACCACCGAGAGGGGGGGGTGGGGTGGGGGGCATGGAGGGAGAGGAGGACCGTACCATGTTCAGAGGGAGGAAGATAAAGGAGGAAGGGAGACCTGAGAGGTGAGAAATAATTTGCTTTGCATCTGTACAACATGTAAAGCAGTGTTTTATGCTTGTGTGCCTGGTTGTTAAAACCAGTCTTCTGGTAGTCTTGGAGTAGACTGGAGTCTTTATCATTGGCCCCCTCTGGTGGTTTACATTATATTAACTGCGGTACCACATCAACACCTGACCCACTCTGTCCAGTGGGTCAGGTGTTATATATTGAGAGGACCAGTGCAGCTGAAGTAGCTTAGTTTAAGGGATTTGAAGGGGGAACTGGCACTGAAGTGGGACTGAAGAGGAATTGATACTAAATCCAAGACTTGAGGCGAGAGAACAGAACAATCTACGGCCCGGGAAAGCAAGGAGGTAAAATAAAAACGGGGCGGCTCAGCCTGAAAACCGTTCAAGGTGGCAGCAATTCCAACACAATTATACAAATGCCACAGGGAACATCAATTCTTTGAGCACCAACCCCCCTCCTGAAGATCGCTATCTGAGTCGCCTTGGGGTGCAGCCATGCCAGTGAGAGATTACAATTCTTTAGACCTCCCACAATGGGCAATATTAAAATGTCTCAATACATCTGCCTGGCTATTTTGATTGGTAACTTAACCCCTGACTCCTGAGCGAAAAAAGGCCTATTCTCTGAGCTACTGTCAGTGCGCTGGAGTCTAATTCTTCTATGATTCTGGCTAATGAGCCGGTAATAGGTCCTGTGTGTGTGGATGAGGAGGATATTACAGTGTAGTGGAGAGGGGGGGGGGGGGGGTCTCATTGCTCAATAATCAGAGGGTACAAGGTTTAATCTGCGAGCGAGAAACAGTTTTTTCTCGGTCAAGGTGGTAAGTGGAGTGCAGCTCTTTAAACATACAGCATGGGTTTTCATTGATACTTAATGTTCACACACACACACAAACAAGCATGCACACACACTTGATTGAAATAACAAGTGTTCTCCACCGCACATTCTTCTCATTTCCAATTCAAAACGGTGCGAGAGCGAGAGACAGGGAGTTAGAGAGAAAGTAAGAGGCAGACTGTCTGTGTGTCATGCAGCCAATGGCTTTATCCAGCCTTATCCTGAACCATGAAACCATAGTGCATGACACCCTTCTGTGCTCTGAACAGATATGGCTATTCACTGTTAGCACAGAGATTTGACAAGCCAGACTGCTTTCACTCAACGGCCTGGGTCAAATGGATGACTGTCACCATCTTTTTCTCTCTCTCTCTCTCTCTCTCTCCCTCTCTATTTCGCTCTGTGCACCCTCCTCCTTTTTACTCCCCACTTTCCCCAATCTCTCAACTTTGCCTGTTCAAATTGACAAATTCAGCCAGCGACAAAAGACAAAATGAAAGAGAGAGAAGAGACCTCTGAAGGGGATAATCTTTGCACAGAGAAAGATCTGGTTGACTGGGAGTCAGAGCAGGTGAACAGGTTCATCTGCCTTTACTTTCCTGTCATTCCCAATGTAAACATTCAGCTGTAAATGTGTTTTGTGCTGTGAAAATCTATGTTAAAGTAAAAACCATAACATAGAGCAATTCTAAGGTAATTGTATTTGATATTTTATCAAAGGATCCGCCAATTCTGCACCTAACAAACCATGTTTCCCTTGTCTTCACCACTCTAGCGTTGTGTGTCACCTTTGTGTATATCCAGCTCTCTCTAAGCCCCATGAGGCCTTTTCATGCAGCCTGTGGTTTTGTGTGTCAAAATCCTAATCACCACGCAGTCCCACACACACACGCACACACACACACACACACACGCACACGCACGGTCTATTGGTGCTCAGTCAGGTAAAGGTCTCTCAGTCGTGCTCTGTGAGTGGCCTCTGCTCAAACAGATCAATAGCCGCTGGCACGTCCCTCCACCAACCAGGAGAAAACAATTAAAAGCCATCGATCCAGTGCCAGGCTCCTCCATGAATATGCATGTGTCCTTGACCTTCCCTTGGAGAGGAGAAGAGAGAGCGAGACGGATAGACTGACAGACAGGTGTGGGAGTTCTCTCTCTCTCTCTCTCTCTCTCTCTCTCTCTCTCTGTTCCTCTCTGTCCTCCCAATGGGTTACTGTTGATTATGCATGTTTTTTGTTTGTTTTTTGCACTTTTTTGTAATATATATTGTTTTGTGACTGCCTTTTGCAACAAAGTGTATGAGTTGCTCTTCACTCAACTGTGAAGTCACTCACATCAACAGCGAAACACGCCTCCCAACCTTACATGAGGCGAATCGACACATTAAAGCCTGTGAAACCAGTTGCTCTTTTACAAGCCCGTTGGAGGCAGAGATTGCTCTTTTCCAGCCCGAGTCGGGAACACGGATCCTCGAGTGGCCCCACAACAACTGTCCCCTCCAGCTCTCCCTCCGCCTGCCTCTTTTCTAATTACAGATGTGTGACATGCACCGGAGACGTCTCCATGTTAGCACATCACTTCCCCTGCCCGTCCTGACACATCCTGTGGTCACAACAGCGGGGGCCGCGGGGGACGGCCCTGCCCTGTCCCCCGTCACTGGGGATTAGCATTAGCATGCTAACAGGACCCCTGGGGGAGCGCCGCGCTAAGGGTCACGCTGACAACTGTCAACAGCCCGCTTTAATTAGCCGAGCCTGGTCATCAAGGAGCTACGCTAAGGCTGACTCTACATTCAAAGTACTGTTTACTAGCGGCAAAGCCTGGGCAGTTCGCACAAAAATATCACTTCGGCTTTGATTGGTGGCGAGCATCTGTTCTGACTGAAGGATTCTAGCATTACAGGTGTTGCCGTTGAAAAAAATGAGTGTTACT